>NC_091310.1:37336499-37361499 GCF_038502225.1 Cherax quadricarinatus | reverse complement strand
TGATGCTCGGTAGATCAGCAGTGGTGATGCTCGGTGGATCAGCAGTGGTGATGCTCGGTGGATCAGCAGTGGTGATGCTCGGTGGATCAGCAGTGGTGATGCTCGGTGGATCAGCAGTGGTGATGCTCGGTAGATCAGCAGTGGTGATGCTCGGTAGATCAGCAGTGGTGATGCTCGGTAGATCAGTAGTGGTGATGCTCGGTAGATCAGCAGTGGCGATGCTCGGTAGATCAGCAGTGGTGATGCTCGGTGGATCAGCAGTGGTGATGCTCGGTAGATCAGCAGTGGTGATGCTCGTTGGATCAGCAGTGGTGATGCTCGGTGGATCAGCAGTGGTGATGCTCGGTGGATCAGCAGTGGTGATGCTCGGTGGATCAGCAGTGGTGATGCTCGGTGGATCAGCAGTGGTGATGCTCGGTGGATCAGCAGTGGTGATGCTCGGTGGATCAGCAGTGGTGATGCTCGGTCGATCAGCAGTGGTGATGCTCGGTGGATCAGCAGTGGTGATGCTCGGTGGATCAGCAGTGGTGATGCTCGGTGGATCAGCAGTGGTGATGCTCGGTGGATCAGCAGTGGTGATGCTCGGTGGATCAGCAGTGGTGATGCTCGGTAGATCAGCAGTGGTGATGCTTGGTAGATCAGCAGTGGTGGTGCTCGGTAGATCAGCAGTGGTGATGCTCGGTAGATCAGCAGTGGTGATGCTCGGTAGATCAGCAGTGGTGATGCTCGGTGGATCAGCAGTGGTGACGCTCGGTGGATCAGCAGTGGTGATGCTCGGTGGATCAGCAGTGGTGATGCTCGGTAGATCAGCAGTGGTGATGCTCGGTAGATCAGCAGTGGTGATGCTCGGTAGATCAGCAGTGGTGATGCTCGGTAGATCAGCAGTGGTGATGCTCGGTGGATCAGCAGTGGTGATGCTCGGTAGATCAGCAGTGGTGATGCTCGGTAGATCAGCAGTGGTGATGCTCGGTAGATCAGCAGTGGTGATGCTCGGTAGATCAGCAGTGGTGATGCTCGGTAGATCAGCAGTGGTGATGCTCGGTGGATCAGCAGTGGTGATGCTCGGTGGATCAGCAGTGGTGATGCTCGGTGGATCAGCAGTGGTGATGCTCGGTGGATCAGCAGTGGTGATGCTCGGTGGATCAGCAGTGGTGATGCTCGGTAGATCAGCAGTGGTGATGCTCGGTAGATCAGCAGTGGTGATGCTCGGTAGATCAGCAGTGGTGATGCTCGGTAGATCAGCAGTGGTGATGCTCGGTGGATCAGCAGTGGTGATGCTCGGTGGATCAGCAGTGGTGATGCTCGGTGGATCAGCAGTGGTGATGCTCGGTGGATCAGCAGTGGTGATGCTCGGTGGATCAGCAGTGGTGATGCTCGGTAGATCAGCAGTGGTGATGCTCGGTAGATCAGCAGTGGTGATGCTCGGTGGATCAGCAGTGGTGATGCTCGGTGGATCAGCAGTGGTGATGCTCGGTGGATCAGCAGTGGTGATGCTCGGTGGATCAGCAGTGGTGATGCTCGGTAGATCAGCAGTGGTGATGCTCGGTAGATCAGCAGTGGTGATGCTCGGTAGATCAGTAGTGGTGATGCTCGGTAGATCAGCAGTGGCGATGCTCGGTAGATCAGCAGTGGTGATGCTCGGTGGATCAGCAGTGGTGATGCTCGGTAGATCAGCAGTGGTGATGCTCGGTGGATCAGCAGTGGTGATGCTCGGTGGATCAGCAGTGGTGATGCTCGGTGGATCAGCAGTGGTGATGCTCGGTGGATCAGCAGTGGTGATGCTCGGTGGATCAGCAGTGGTGATGCTCGGTGGATCAGCAGTGGTGATGCTCGGTAGATCAGCAGTGGTGATGCTCGGTGGATCAGCAGTGGTGATGCTCGGTAGATCAGCAGTGGTGATGCTCGGTAGATCAGCAGTGGTGATGCTCGGTAGATCAGCAGTGGTGATGCTCGGTGGATCAGCAGTGGTGATGCTCGGTAGATCAGCAGTGGTGATGCTCGGTGGATCAGCAGTGGTGATGCTCGGTAGATCAGCAGTGGTGATGCTCGGTAGATCAGCAGTGGTGATGCTCGGTGGATCAGCAGTGGTGATGCTCGGTGGATCAGCAGTGGTGATGCTCGGTGGATCAGCAGTGGTGATGCTCGGTGGATCAGCAGTGGCGATGCTCGGTAGATCAGCAGTGGTGATGCTCGGTGGATCAGCAGTGGTGATGCTCGGTAGATCAGCAGTGGTGATGCTCGGTAGATCAGCAGTGGTGATGCTCGGTGGATCAGCAGTGGTGATGCTCGGTGGATCAGCAGTGGTGATGCTCGGTGGATCAGCAGTGGTGATGCTCGGTGGATCAGCAGTGGCGATGCTCGGTAGATCAGCAGTGGTGATGCTCGGTGGATCAGCAGTGGTGATGCTCGGTAGATCAGCAGTGGATCATGATAGATTTATCCTTATGTGCAAGCACAGGTTACTTTGCTTGTAAGGTTCACGAGTCGAGTTTTCTATCTATCACAGAGAAAACCCGAGGATATCTACTTTGTAGTCAATTTTTTTTTTTCACTCAACCTCACACCAGTGCCAGAATTGATGTCATGGTGGCTATTGATCATCACGCTAGTGCCAATAGTAGTGCCTAGTGATTATAACATCAGTGCCAGTAGTCACGTCATGTCTGTTGATTATACCAGTGCCAGTGGTAGTGTTCAGTGATAACTACACTAACGCCAGGTGTTAAGTGATCCTCAGCAGGCTTGCGTTGTCTGCCTCAGGTGGATATAGCTACAGGCTGGTGTCTGAGGAAAATGAAAGTAGTGGGCAGCTGGTTTGTTCAAGCAGAGGTCAGAGTGCAGCCACCTGCATAGGCATCAGTGCCAGTAGTGGTATATAGTGAGTCGTTTAATTAGTTCTCGTATAAGAAAATATACCTTCCCTCCTGCTGACTTGCTGTCTCTTTACCATTCTCACCCTTTTACCATACCCTCTTATCTTTTAACATTCTCTCTCTTTCCCCTCCTCTCCATTCCTGTAACACTATCTTTCTCTCCCTCTCATCATCCCCCCTCTTTCCCCTCTCACTCCCTTTCCCTTTCACCCCTCACTTTCGTCTTGGTGTGGTGCTCAGCTGGGCCGCTCGCTGGAGGATTGATAGCATCTGAGTGACCTCCAGAAAGCAATAGAGACTCTCTTAAACACGACTCAACTTTCCTTACACAACAAAGACACTTCTGTTTTTATGTTGCATTCTTATTCTTTCTTCCCCCTCCCCATCCTCCTTGCAGTTAATTGCTTTTGCAGAGATGAATTTTTGTTGTTGCAGTGTGTTTATTCGAAGGTGCAAAATGCGGGCGATGAGTAAGACACATATGCAACTCGAGGAATCTTTACTCACGGAAAGTTTCAGTCTTTACTCACGAAAGTTTCTTTAATAAAGATGACTAGTATTGCACATGTGTCTTATTCGTCAATATATCGGTAGCGAGTATCATTATAACACGATACAGGTTAGGTGCGTCTAAATAACTCACTTATTTTTTTTCTCTCTCTCTCACTCTGCATATTACAGCCTCTTATTTCGTTTCATATGCGACCAAATAATATATTTTTGGGAGGAACAACTCAATTATAAACTAAATCACATATGCGACGGTATAGTTTTCACCGAGTCATGTGTCGTTGGAATTGTTCAAATCATGTCTAGTTGGTATCATTCGAGTCATGTCTCGTTGGAATCAATGAAGTCATGTCTAGCTGGAATCATTCGAGTCATTTCTTGTTAAAACCAACCAAGTTACATCTCAGTGACATCATCCGAGTTATATCTCAATGACACCATTCGAGTTATTACTTGCTTAATCGATTTATTTGCTGTCAACAGTGCGACATCAAGTGGGTAGACAAAGACATAAGCAGACAAGTGGTGAGTCTAAACCACTTCAGTTAGGGAGAAAAGTGACTTCACAACGTTTCACCCAGTGTGACATCAGTTGGCCTACTTGATTTCCAGTAGTATATCCACTAAGTATTCATTTACTACTAAGACTGAAAAATCTAGTAACCTAGTGATTCTAATCATAACTTTATTTTTTAAAGAGGTAGAGAGGTAAGCCAGCGAAAGGCCTTGGTCAGATGACCAAAAGCTCCAGCTTTATTTATTTCCCCTCACCTCCGGTCACTTTGACATCAGTGTCACGTATTATTAATTTTATGTTTCTGTAAATAAAAAAAAATTGGCTTCACATTAAAACATCTTTAAATTCGCTTGACTTCATTTTTTGTGGGTTATATGAGGAATTATTGTAATATAGCTTAGAGCATCGGATTATTTATATTTATTATTATTAATAAATATAAATTATTATAATAAGAAGTTGCAAAAGTATTGAGAGGATCCTCTGTATAACCCCTGCGGTTTAGCACTTCTTTCAGATTATAATAATAATAATAATAATAATAATAATAATAATAATAATAATAATAATAATAATAATTGAGAGGATCTGAACAGCAGGATCAGGATTTCGTGTGTTATGGGTGAAGCAAGGAATGGGGGGGGGATGTTAATTCTTCCCTTAGGACTCTTAAATTCTTAAAAAAAAAAACGTGTAGCCTACAAGTGGGATTATTAGAGTATGATTATATTCCATAAAACGTAACTTATTGTGCCTAATTACTATTATATTGTTGAGTCTTTTTTGTGGGGGATTATAATTTAACCAATATTGACTGAGTTTTCATTTCCCATTATTTGTGATTATTACATTTGTCTTGATTATCAAATGGTATACAATACCGACAGGTTGGTAGATAAGACACATAGGCAACATTTAGTCAACTTTATTCCGAAACGTTTCGCCTACACAGTAGGCTTCTTCAGTCGAGTACAGAAAGTAGGCAGGAGCAGTAGAGACGTGAAGACGATGTAATCAGTCCATCACCCTTGAAGTCGTAGATTCAGAAGTTAGTTCCAGACTTTGGAACAGAACTTCTCCAGGCTGAGGGACTGACAACCTCAAATCTACGACTTCAAGGGTGATGGACTGATTATATCGTCTTCACGTCTCTACTGCTCCTGCCTACTTTCTGTACTCGAATGAAGAAGCCTACTGTGTAGGCGAAACGTTTCGGAATACAGTTGCCTAAATGTTGCCTATGTGTCTTATCTACATTTGTCTTAAAACTTATTTGTTACATTCGGTGGTAATTATCATTCATTATATATTATTTATATTCCACATTCCGTGTTGGTAACGAGGTCGTGGCTATGTGGAAACCTATGTAAAACAAAAGGGTTCTTATAAGATGGAATCTGGAATTCGATACTGTCTAAAAGTCATTGAGAATAAGTACATATATGCTGTTTTACCGGCTTCCCCATATATCATTGTGGTTTTTGTGAAAACTTGTGGGATAAATGCAAATTTATTTAATGGTTTAACAACCCTTATTTCTGAGGTATTGTTTGGTGTTTATTGATTGAATAAACTGAGGAAAATAATGCAGTAATTTGTTGAATCATCTCATTTTAAATATTACATTTCCTTCACTTGAACCCAAACTCGTCCCTAGAAATAACTCGCAAATGTTGAAGGGAGATTTGTCTACACAAGCAGCATTGTGATCACAATGGTGCCCATGGTATTTAAGTACACCCCTTAAGGGAGGTTCCTTGACGCTGATGAAGGGCTCTTGATTTAGGGAATTAGATCTAAATTGAGCCTGAATACCATTCATCCCTTCTCAAGTGCTGTATAATCCCTAAGGGTTTAGTGCTCCCCATGATTATAATAATAATAATATCTAAGTACGGAAATATACATAGTTGGATGAATCATTATCCTACTAATTAAGAATCGTGAAATCTTTAGATAGCGAACTCGTCTTCAGAAATAAAAATCGTAAGCTAGAAGATGGCTTTTGCATTCTTTCCCAGCACTGAATTTCAGTTTATTCATCCTAATACTAAACAGGAAAATAAATATGCAAAAATGACACATATTGTTACATTTATTGTACATTAATGATAAAGTGTGTGTCCAGGGCTTGGTGCGCTCAAGGAGACCGCAGAAGCTACCCTCACCAGCTCACTATATACAAATAACAAAAAGAGAAAAATAGCCTGAGCTTGCTACCATCTGCAGCTCATAAGACTGCCATCCCCACGAGCCCTTTTAGGGCGGGGCAGATGGCAGACCAGAGGCCTAGCTTCTCCCTACGAGCCCCGTGAGGGCGGGGAATGTGGCTAGGCCTGGGGACAGTTGGTCCCAAAGATGAGGGGGTACTTGTACCTCCTCCCATGGGAGACTTAAGTCTCGAGACACTCCCCAGATAGGGAGCCAAGGCCGGGTCACCACTACTTGGAAAAGACCCGGGCCGGGAGAATACCGGCGAATAAAAAAAGAAAAAAAAAAAAAAAAAAAAAAAAAAAAAAAAAAAAAAAAAAAGAGGCACAATACCGTGACTGGAACGATACACAAATAACCCGCACATAAAAGAGAGAAGCTTACTACGACGACTACGACGTTTCGGTCCGACTTGGACCATTTACAAAGTCACACTGTGACTTTGTAAATGGTCCAAGTCGGACCGAAACGTCGTCGTAAGCTTCTCTCTTTTATGTGCGGGTTATTTGTTTATCACTATATACAAGAATGTCCACAACAGAGGTCAACGAGTAGGTCGACCTGGAGCTTATTAATCAATGACGAATATTGTTACATTTATTGTACACTGTTGATAAAGATGGCGTATGTCTAGGGCATGGTGAGCTGGAGGATACCATAAAAGTTACCCTCAACAGGCCATTCTATACAGGAAGATCAGTAACAGAGGTAACAGAGGAGGAGAAGGTCGACCTCGAACTTATTTATTATTTATCAATGGTGATGCCCTTGCGACGCTGCTCCTCGGCGACGCGGATCTGCTCGATGGCGTGAGGAGGGAGTGGGTGGGGCTTGGGGATGAGATCAGACTCAGGCTGGTAGCCGTATTCGTTAGCAACGTAGCGGACCTCAGCGATGGTGCCGTCAGGAAGGCGGAACCTGAGGAACCAGACACGTTCATTACAAAACAAAATTTGCTTCTAAATATTACTTCATTCCAGAAATACGGTGCATGAGCAAACGAAGCCTCATGTAGAAAATATCATAGAAACTAAAACGAGCGCTCTTCATATAGGCATGTTCCGAGAAACACTTCAGCAGACTGTGATACAGGCTAATTTCTTATTACACTTGCGTCTGTACAGCAGCGCTGTATGACCCCGGTGGTTTAGCCCTTCGTTTTGATAATAATAATAATTGTGTCTGTACAGTATTACAAGTTCGACAGATATTTCAGTAATAAAACAATGTTTCTCACCTGAAGGCGCCGTCCATGTTGCTCTGACCCTCAGAGCCTGGAGTGCCAGTCCTCTGTTCAGAGATTCCGTTGCTGGTTTCAAACCGGTAATAGAAATTTCCGTCTGCGGTGTCGCTTCTCTCTTCCAAGACGATCTGGGCGTCTTTATCTGGATGCTGAGGAGCAGCTGTAGCCAGGGCGACCAAGCAGATGACTAATGCCTGAGTCAGCGTGAAATAAAAATGGTGAGACTAGGGGAATTACCTATAGAAGTGAACTCTGCACCATGATGGTTCCTCCTGTAATACGTGTCACTTTATCTTGTTAACAGTGTAATGAAAGCCTCATCATAACTTTAATTTAAGAGTCAGTATATCATTTATCCTTGATAATGAAGCAATTTAACAAATCATTTCACATCTTTATTTGAATTATTTTCTTTAAAATATTACCATATTATTAACATTAGTAATTTATTAACAAATAACCTCTCAAACTGTTTCACTAAAGCTAATAAAAATGCAGAGTTAACACAGTTGTCTAGAACAGCTAATGGGCTGACTCAAATTTTGAATGATCTAGTCATATTTTAGACTTGATAAGCTTGAAGCTTTACAGAAGAACAGATGGTGCCTAGAGAAGTGCGTGTTTTTCAGTTTGTGTCTATATAAGTGTTCGACAAAGAGCCTTTTATAGCCTTGAAAAATGTTTTATTTCCCATTTCATGTTATATGTTTAATTATATTAAAACTGGGAGACTATGCAGACGAGCTTAAGTGTTTTTAGATCACCTCTAATAAAACATAAATTCTGTTAAGAATCTTAAAAAATTGTGGGTCAAATGAATGATTTTTTCCAGCCTGTGTCTCAGCCAGTACTCACGATCTTCATGTTGTCGATGTGAGTACCAGCTGAGGATGTATGCTGAGCGCCTGGGACCAGGTATATATACCCCCACCAGAGCTGAACACAACGGCGACAGGCAGGGCACTCAACTTTTACAGGTCACCGATTTAACCAGTTTTTTTTTTCCCCTTGCAGAGAGGTTATAAGAGACAATGAGGATTATAGAATTTTCAGAACACATGTAAGATATTCTTTCTTCAATAACATGATTTAAATTATAATGAGATCCTATAATCATGCTATCGTAAGCTCAAAAAAATTTAAGAAAACTCGTCTTGAAAATATACAGAAAGTCGAGATTTAGTTGACATTTTCTCCCATATCTCTCAGTCCAATACGGTGTTGTGGTAGTGTGTAGAAGTGGGACTTGGCCCTTCTGTATTTACTGTGTATATATTATCTTGCATCTCTAGTTCCGTTTCAGAGAGTAAATAGGTCTTTCAGGCGTTCTCAGTAATTTAAATGGTTTATTGATTTTTTGTTGGTCATAAAGGGATTGCAACATGTTACTGCTCTAACACATTTTCTGATCTAATGGGAGTCGTCAACAATGAACAGTACTCTAAACAAGAGAGCACAAGTGGTTTGGAAAATGTCACCACTGGCACAATTTCACCCGTTTTGAAAGTTTTCGTTATTCTCCCAGTCATTGTTTTGGGCTTCGCAATATAGTTAGTTACCTTATTGTATTTGTAAATGGTAAGACTGCTGACATTATTAAGCCCATGTCTGCCACTTGTTCCTTTCGTTCTGTTTGGTGATCTTGTGTTTTATACACAATGTCCCTTTTGATTTCCTCAGTTTTTCCATATGTAAGCAGCTGGAACTTGTCCTCATCGAACATTATGTTATTCTCTGATGCCCACTGGAAGAGTTTGCTTATACATTTGCCTGAACAAAAATGTATGTTCATTTCGAGATGTTTAGGTGCCACTTTACAATTTTATTGAAGAAGGGTGGAGATAATGCGAATTTTAGATTAAGTTCTCATTTTTTTTTATTATCACACTGGCTGATTCCCACCAAGGCAGGGTGGCCCGAAAAAGAAAAACTTTCACCATCATTCACTCCATCACTGTCTTGCCAGAAGGGTGCTTTACACTACAGTTTTTAAACTGTAACATTAACACCCCTCCTTCAGAGTGCAGGCACTGTACTTCCCATCTCCAGGACTCAAGTCCGGCCTGCCGGTTTCCCTGAACCCCTTCATAAATGTTACTTTGCTCACACTCCAACAGTACGTCAAGTATTAAAAACCATTTGTCTCCATTCACTCCTATCAAACACGCTCACGCATTCCTGCTGGAAGTCCAAGCCCCTCGCACACAAAACCTCCTTTACCCCCCCCCTCCAACCTTTCCTAGGCCGACCCCTACCCCGCCTTCCTTCCACTGCAGACTGATACACTCTTGAAGTCACTCTGTTTCGCTCCATTCTCTCTACATGTCCGAACCACCTCAACAACCCTTCCTCAGCCCTCTGGACAACAGTTTTGGTAATCCCGCACCTCCTCCTAACTTCCAAACTACGAATTCTCTGCATTATATTCACACCACACATTGCCCTCAGACATGACATCTCCACTGCCTCCAGCCTTCTCCTCGCTGCAACATTCATCACCCATGCTTCACACCCATATAAGAGCGTTGGTAAAAGTATACTCTCATACATTCCCCTCTTTGCCTCCAAGGACAAAGTTCTTTGTCTCCACAGACTCCTAAGTGCACCACTCACCCTTTTCCCCTCATCAATTCTATGATTCACCTCATCTTTCATAGACCCATCCGCTAACACGTCCACTCCCAAATATCTGAATACATTCACCTCCTCTATACTCTCTCCCTCCAATCTGATATCCAATCTTTCATCACCTAATCTTTTTGTTATCCTCATAACCTTACTCTTTCCTGTATTCACACTTTAATTTTCTTCTTTTGCATACCCTACCAAATTCATCCACCAATCTCTACAACTTCTCTTCAGAATCTCCCAAGGGCACAGTGTCATCAGCAAAGAGCAACTGTGACAACTCCCACTTTATGTGTGATTCTTTATCTTTTAACTCCACGCCTCTTGCCAAGACCCTCGCATTTACTTCTCTTACAACCCCATCTATAAATATATTAAACAACCACGGTGACATCACACATCCTTGTCTACGGCTTACTTTTACTGGGAAATAATTTCCCTCTTTCCTACATACTCTAACTTGAGCCTCACTATCCTCGTAAAAACTCTTCACTGCTTTCAGTAACCTACCTCCTACACCATACACCTGCAACATCTGCCACATTGCCCCCTATCCACCCTGTCATACGCCTTTTCCAAATCCATAAATGCCACAAAGACCTCTTTAGCCTTATCTAAATACTGTTCACTTATATGTTTCACTGTAAACACCTGGTCCACACACCCCCTACCTTTCCTAAAGCCCCCTTGTTCATCTGCTATCCTATTCTTTCAATAATAACTCTACCATACACTTTACCAGGTATACTCAACAGACTTATCCCCCTATAATTTTTGCACTCTCTTTTGTCCCCTTTGCCTTTATACAAAGGAACTATGCATGCTCTCTGCCAATCCCTAGGTACCTTACCCTCTTCCATACATTTATTAAATAATTGCACCAACCACTCCAAAACTATATCCCCACCTGCTTTTAACATTTCTATCTTTATCACATCAATCCCGGCTGCCTTACTCCCTTTCATTTTACCTACTGTCTCACGAACTTCACCCACACTCACAACTGGCTCTTCCTCACTCCTACAAGATGTTATTCCTCCTTGCCCTATACACGAAAATCACAGCTTCCCTATCTTCATCAACATTTAACAATTCCTCAAAATATTCCCTCCATCTTCCCAATACCTCCAACTCTCTATTTAATAACACTCCTCTCCTATTTTTAACTGACAAATCCATTTGTTCTCTAGGTTTCCTTAACTTGTTAATCTTACTCCAAAACTTTTTCTCTTATTTTCAACAAAATTTGTTGATAACATCTCACCCACTCTCTCATTTGCTCTCTTTTTACATTGCTTCACCACTTTCTTAACCTCTCTCTTTTTCTCCATATACTCTTCCCTCCTTGCATCACTTCTACTTTGTAAAAACTTCTCATATGCTAACTTTTTCTCCCTTACTACTCTCTTTACATCATCATTCCACCAATCGCTCCTCTTCCCTCCCACACCCACTTTCCTGTAACCACAAACTTCTGCTGAACACTCTAACACTACATTTTTAAACCTACCCCATACCTCTTCGACCCCATTGCCTATGCTCTCATTAGCCCATCTATCCTCCAATAGCTGTTTATATCTTACCCTAACTGCCTCCTCTATTAGTTTATGAACCTTCACCTCTCTCTTCCCTGATGCTTCTATTCTCCTTGTATCCCATCTACCTTTTACTCTCAGTGTAGCTACAACTAGAAAGTGATCTGATATATCTGTGGCCCCTCTGCAAACATGTACATCCTGAAGTCTACTCAACAGTCTTTTATCTATCAATACATAATCCAACAAACTACTGTCATTTCGCCCTACATCATATCTTGTATACATATTTATCCTCTTTTTCTTAAAATATGTATTACCTATAACTAAACCCCTTTCTATACAAAGTTCAATCAAAGGGCTCCCATTATCATTTACACCTGGCACCCCAAACTTACCTACCACACCCTCTCTAAAAGTTTCTCCTACTTTAGCATTCAGGTCCCCTACCACAATTACTCTCTCACTTGGTTCAAAGGCTCCTATACATTCACTTAACATCTCCCAAAATCTCTCTCTCTCCTCTGCATTCCTCTCTTCTCCAGGTGCATACACGCTTATTTTGACCCACTTTTCGCATCAAACCTTTACTTTAATCCACATAATTCTTGAATTTACACATTCACATTCTCTTTTCTCCTTCCATAACTGATCCTTCAACATTACTGCTACCCCTTCCTTTGCTCTAACTCTCTCAGATACTCCAGATTTAATCCTATTTATTTCCCCCCACCGAAACTCCCCTACCCTCTTCAGCTTTGTTTCACTTAGGTCCAGGACATCCAACTTCTTTTCATTCATAACATCAGCAATCATCTGTTTCTTGTCATCCGCACTACATCCATGCACATTCAAGCATCCCAGTTTTATAAAGTTTTTCTTCTTCTCTTTTTTAGTAAATGTCTACAGGAGAAGGGGTTACTAGCCCATTGCTCCCCGCATTTTAGTCGCCTCATACGACACGCATGGCTTACGGAGGAAAGATTCTTTTCCACTTCCCCATGGACAATAGAAGAAATAAAGAAGAACAAGAGCTATTTAGAAAAAGGAGAAAAACCTAGATGTATGTATATATATATATATGCATGTGCGTGTCTGTGAAGTGTGACCAAAGTGTAAGTAGGAGTAGCAAGATATCCCTGTTATCTAGCGTGTTTATGAGACAGAAAAAGAAACCAGCAATCCTACCATCGTGCAAAACAGTTACAGGTTTCTGTTTCACAGTCATCTGGCAGGACGGTAGTACTTCCCTGGGTGGTTGCTGTCTACCAACCTACTACCTAAGTTCTCATATTTCTTTAAATATAATTTCCAGCAGTACAATTGTTGACAGCAGCAAGGGTCCCCTGAAAGGGCCTCCCTAATTGTTGTTCACTTAGGGCCCCTGGACCTTTAAATCCGCCACTGAACAATAATAATATGCCGACAGTCAGTGAAATGGGAAATGAAAAAAGCCTTTAAGAAGCCGAGTGTTGGACGAAACGCTCTATATATAAAGAACTACAACTCTCTTTTTCATCTCTGTTAAAGAAATTGGGAAAATTTAAATTATGAATTTCGTGCGATAATTCGTAAGTGAATCATCTAATAAGCTTCAAGGTTTCAATGTTGATAACGCATGAGAGGCTTCATACTCAAAATGCTGGAGTTGTTTTGTTGTTTTGGATATTGGTGTCTGTGCAGTAACTAAAAAATGTATCTCTTTATTGGCTCTAAACATTCTAAGCTGGTGTTTCTTACTGGACGTTTCTGATTGTGCTGTTGTGTGTAGGTGACAATTTACCATTTTTATTGAAGAACTTGTGAATGCCTCTTCTGATTGACTTCAGACCTTCAGCGCTGATGTTTAACTGTATTACATGCTTTTGCCGCTCTCTATACTATTCTTTTTTTGCCTGCATCTAGGTAGAGGGGGTTTAGCTTATGAAATAAAGTAATACATTTCTCGGATAACTGAGATAGCGGAGTCTGGGATTATGGGTTACATTGATCCCTTTCATTGATTACATTACGACCTAAAAAAACATTTTATGCAAAATTCTTTGAATTCTAGACAACATGCATTAATAATTCATAAATATTAGTAGCACTAACTCAGTATTATTTTATGTTTGTTATATTCTGTTATATATAGTGTCTGAGAGTTTATTTGCCTATGAAAACTCTTCAAGGGAATTGCTTGAACTTCAGTAAAGAGCTTTATGTCCAAGGAATTGGAACTACCCTAAACTTCCATCACTCAAACCTATTTGTCATATTCCCCAAGTGTTGTACACGCCCTACGATTCCCAGCCACTACTGCTTCCTCTACTCTAAGGTGTGGAAAGGTGAGGTGTGGGAAGGAGAAGCTAGATGTGGCGAGGATATTACATCACTCTAACATACCTGGCTTTTCCCTTGTAGCAATTTCACAAGAGATGAAGTAGTGTACTCACCTTGGTTCAGGTCTTCTGTCTCTTTAGAGGAAGAAGCGACGGCCTCCTTTCTTTTGATAATAAAGTTTCACTTAAACTCAAGGCCAACAGATAATCCATTAAAGCGACCTGATATATTTCTGTTCGCACCACAGCAACTGAATGCGCCGTTCTCATAGCTTTCTTTGCAGACCTTAAATAGCATTTCCCTTCAGAAAATTTTATAGTCATATATTATCTACTCTAAATTTAAACACCGAAATCGTTTTCAGAAATGAAAGCTCTGAAGTAATTGATGGCTTTACATTCTTTTCAATAAATTTATACATATTATTACATCGCAAAAGCTAATGTAACATTACAATGCTTAAGAAAATATGCAGGTGAGCTCATTTCCTTGTTAAATTTCAGTTTTCAGGAAAATAAACAAAATGACGGATATTGTTACATTTATTGTACATTGTTGATAAAGATGGCGTATGTCTAGGGCATGGTGAGCTGGAGGATACCATAAAAGTTACCCTCAACAGGTCACTATACAGGAAGATCAATAATAGAGATCCAGAAGGAGGTCGGCCTCGAATTTATTTATCAAAGGTGATGCCCTGGCGACGCTGCTCCTCGGCGACGCGGATCTGCTCGATAGCGTGAGGAGGGAGTGGGTGGGGCGTGGGGATGAGGTCAGACTCAGGCTGGTAGCCGTATTCGTTAGCGACGTAGCGGACCTCAGCGATGGTGCCGTCGGGAAGGCGGAACCTGAAGAACCATACAGGTTTATTCATTATAAAATAAAATTGCTTCAAAATATTCTTTATTCCATAAACACATTATATGCCCAAACAAAACCTTACTGAGAAAATAGGCTAGAAACTTAAAGGAACGCTCTCTACATAGTCCTACTCGGAGGAACACTTCAGCAGACTGAGAGGGCCTCAGTGGTAGGTTAAAATATATAGTGCTCTTCTATCTTGTTATAATGTTTTTGCCTAGGACTGCCTCTGTATGAATTTTGTACAGTATAACAGGTTCGACATATATTTCAATAATAAAAAAAAATGTTTCTTACCTGAAGGCTCCGTCCATGTTGCTCTGACCCTCAGAGCCTGGAGTGCCCCTCCTCTGTTCAGAGATTCCGTTGCTGGTTTCAAACTGGTAATAGAAATTTCCGTCTGCGGAGTCGCTTCTCTCTTCCAAGACGATCTGGGCGTCTTTATCTGGATGCTGAGGAGCAGCTGTAGCCAGGGCGACCAAGCAGATGACTAGTGCCTGAGTCAGCGTGAAAATAATGGTAATGCTGAGTCTGGGGGAATTACCTATGGAAGTGAGCTATTCACCATGATGATTCCTTGTAATATTCATGTTATTTTCTCCTGTTAGCAGTGTAATAAAATCCCCATAGCAGCTTTAATGAATCATTATGTCATTTATCTTTGATAATGAAGTAATTTATCTAGTCAGTTAACCTTTTTATTTAAGTGCATTATTTTCGTTAAGTAATTATCAAGTCATTAACACCAGTAATATATTAACAAATAACCTCAAAAACTTATTTACTAAAAACAATGGAAATGTGAAGTGAACATAACTGTCTAGACCGGCTAATGGGCTGACTCAAATTTTGAATGATCTAGTAATATTTTCAGACTTGATAAGCTTGAAGCTTTACAGAAAAAAACAGATGATCCTTCATTACTGTGTAATGAAGGACATTTTATGGCTTCATAAAATGTTTTACTTCTCATTTCATGTTGTATGGTTAGTTACATTAAAACTGGGACACTACGCAAACGAGCTCAAGTGTTTTTACATCATTTCTAATAAAATTTAAATTTAAAAGATTGTGGTTCAAATGAATGGGTTTTCCAGCCTGTGTCTCAATCGGTACTCACGAGCTTCATGTTGTCGATGTGAGTACCAGCTGAGGATGTGTGCTGAGTGCCTGGGACCAGGTATATATACCCCCACCAGAGCTGAACACAACGGCGGCAGGGAGGGCACTCAACCTCAAGAGGTCATGCCTTAAACCAGTTTTTTTTTTTCTTACACAAAGGTTATACGAGGCACTGAGGATTATAGAGTATTCAGCTAACGCATGCAAAGTATCCTCTCTTCGAAAACATTATTTAAATTATACTGGGATACTGTAATCATGCTACTGTAAGCTTAAAAAATTAAAGAAAACTCATCTCAGGAAAACTCCTGAAAGTCGAGGTTAATTTGATATTTTCCCCTTATCTCTCAGTCCAGTACGTTGTTGTGGAGGTGTATGGATGTGGAATCTGGCCCTTCAGCATTTACTGTGTAGATATTATCATGCATCTGTAGCTCCGTTGCAGAGAGTACGTATATAGCGCTTAGAGGCGTTCCCAGTAATTTAAATGCATTATTGTTTCTGTGTAGGCCATAAAATATTATAACATGTTACTGTTATGTTATCTTTCCTGATGTAATCGGAGTCATTAACAATGAACAATGTTCTAAACAAGAGAGCTCAAGTGATTTGAAATGTGTCACTATTGGCACAAATTCCCTTATTTTGTGAGTTTTCATTATCCTCACAGTCATTGTTCTGCCCTTCGTAACAATTGGCTTATTGTGTTTTTTAAAGATAAATCTGCTCACATTAAATCGATGTCCCCCACATGTTGCTTTCGTTCAGTTTAGTGATCTTGAGTTTTATACACACTATCCCTTTTGATTTCTTCAGTCTTTCCATACGTCAGCAGTTGGAACTTGTCCTCATTGAACATTGTTGCGCTTAATGCCCACCGGAAGGCTTTGCTTATACATTTGATTAGACAAAGGTGTATATTCATTTCGAAATGTTTAGGTGCTATTTCACAATTTTATTGAAAGACGGGTGGAGATAAAGAGAATGGAAGATTTACCACAGCAGAGTAACCGGCCGCTTAGGGCCCCGACTACTGACGGACCCTGAATTATCAACCCTTTGTTTGTTAATCCTTCGTGAGTTTCTCACTATCGATTTCTGGACCCTGTGATACCACTTACATTTATTTACATAATATACAAGCGTTTTTTATTGTAAAAGTGAAAACACAATTTTCTAGTACTCATATTTTGTTTCAATTAAATTCCAAAAATTGAAATTGCTGACAGCAGAAGAGGCCCCTGAAAGGGATCCCTTCAATTTTATTCCACTGAGGGCCCCTGAACCTCTAAATCAGCCACTGGACAATAATAATATACCGACAGTTGATGAAAAAGACAAATGAAAAAAGCTTTGAAAAGCCCAGCGTCGGATGAAACGCTATACATATAAAAGATTGGATTTTTTTTCCACCTCAACTGAAGAAACTGGGAAAATTAAAATTCTGGATTTCAAAGCTCTGGTGTGTTTTTGGATATTGGTGTCTGTGCAGTAACTAAAGAAAGCCTATTTTTATTGACTCGAAACTAAGCTGGTGTTTCTTACTGGACGTTTCTAATTGGTTTGTCCTGTGTAGGTGGTAATTTCCCATTTTTATTGAAGAACTTGGAACATTAGTTTCACTGCGGTAACTTGTTAATGCTTCTTCTGATTGACTTCAGATCTTCAGCGCTGATGTTTAACTGTATTACATGCTTTTATCGCTCTCTATACTATTCTTTTTTGCGTGCATCTAGGTAGAGGGAGTTTAGCTGATGAAATACAGTAATATCTCTGTAGAATCACTGAGTCAGTGGGGTCGAAGATTATGGGTTACATTGATTCCTTTCTCTGTTCTTGCAACAACAGTAACACTTGTTTAAGTTTCTATTAATAACAGAGACAACATGCTTTAATAATTTTTTATGTTAGTAGCATTAGCTCGGAATAAAACAAAAAACATGAATACTAAGATCTAGTGTCGAAGACTTGTATTCTCTTCTCAAAAGCCTTAAGTGGAGGTACCTTATTTTCGATATAGGGCTTTAGGTCCAGGGAATTGGAACTACTTTAATCTTCCTTGGATCAAACCTCATTACTTCCTACTCTCCAAGTTCTGTATAACCCCTACGGTCTTAGCGCCTCCGTATACATTTAATAATAATTCTATCAAATGCCTTTGAACTGCCATTCATCTCATGTAGTCGTAACACTAACTTGAACCATGTATAGGTAATTACCTATACTTGGTTATAATCTAAACGATTCCCAGCCACTAACTCCTCTACTCTGAGGTGTGGAAAGGTGAGGTGAGGGAAGGTGAAGTGAGGTGAGGCGAGGATATTACATCACTTTAACATACCTGGCTTTTCCCTTGTATCAGTTTCAAAAGAGATGAAACAGTGTTACTTACCTTGGTTCAGGTCTTCTGTCTCTTGCTCTAGACTCCTAGAGGAAGAAGCGACCGTCTCCTTTCCTTTTATAATAAAGCTTCCCTTAAATTCAAGGCCAACAGATAATCTGTAAAGACAACCTGATATATTTCTGTTCGCACCACAGCAACTGAATGCGCCGTTCTTATAGCTTTCTTTGAAGACCTTAAATAGCATTTCCCTTCAGAAAATGTTATAGTCATATATTATCTACTCTAAATTCAAACACCGAAATCGTTTTCAGAAATGAAAGCTCTGAAGTAATTGATGGCTTTACATTCTTTTCAATAAATTTGTACATATTATTACATCGCAAAAGCTACTGTAACATTACAATGCTTAAGAAAATATGCAGGTGAGCTCATTTCCTTGTTAAATTTCAGTTTTCAGGAAAATAAACAAAATGACGGATATTGTTACATTTATTGTACATTGTTGATAAAGATGGCGTATGTCTAGGGCATGGTGAGCTGGAGGATACCATAAAAGTTACCCTCAACAGGTCACTATACAGGAAGATCAATAATAGAGATCCAGAAGGAGGTCGGCCTCGAATTTATTTATCAAAGGTGATGCTCTGGCGACGCTGCTCCTCGGCGACGCGGATCTGCTCGATGGCGTGAGGAGGGAGTGGGTGGGGCGTGGGGATGAGGTCAGACTCAGGCTGGTAGCCGTATTCGTTAGCGACGTAGCGGACCTCAGCGATAGTGCCGTCGAGAAGGCGGAATCTAAGAAACCAGATACGTTCATTATTAACAAAATTTGCTACAAAATATTCTTCATTCCGCAAACACATGTGCCAAACCAAACCTAATTAATAGGCTAGAAACTTAAAGGAACGCTCTCTACATCGTCCTACTCGGAGGAACACTTCAGTAGACTGAGAGGGCCTCAGTGGTAGGTTAAAATATATAGTTCTCTTCAATCTTGTTATAATGTTTTTACGAAGGACTGCTTTTGTATGTATAGTATAACAGGTTCGACAGATATTTTAGTAATAAAAAAAATGTTTCTTACCTGAAGGCTCCGTCCATGTTGCTCTGACCCTCAGAGCCTGGAGTGCCCCTCCTCTGTTCAGAGATTCCGTTGCTGGTTTCAAACTGGTAATAGAAATTTCCGTCTGCGGAGTCGCTTCTCTCTTCCAAGACGATCTGGGCGTCTTTATCTTGATGCTGAGGAGCAGCTGTAGCCAGGGCGACCAAGCAGATGACTAGTGCCTGAGTCAGCGTGAAAATAATGGTAATGCTGAGTCTGGGGGAATTACCTATGGGAGTGAACTCTGCAACATGATAGTTCTCTTGTTAACTTTATAACTAAAGGACCAGGGTAGATTTAATTAGTGTACTTACCATTTTTCTTCAACAATGGGGTAATTTAAGTAGATAATTTACATTATATGTAGTACAGTAAAAATTTTTGTAATGCAAACATTACTCTACCATGAAATGCTGTGATTTATTGACACACCTCTAAGATTCTTTCAATGTGAAAGTTAAAAATGCTGTCTAGAAGAGACAATCGACTGTACCAGCACATGATCAGTCTTTATTTTATGTTTGTGATTTTGTATGTGTGTGATTACGGTCAGTTTATAGCTCATATTTATGTTTTAGTTCTCATTTCATCTTGTAATGATTGTATTTAAAAGTAGACGAGCTTGGGGTGTTTGAAGATCACATTATTTTTTTGTCTAAAAATATTAGAAAATTGTGGTTCAAATGGGTATTTTTTTTTTTTAGGCTGTGTCACAGCCAGTACTCACGAGCTTCATGTTATCGATGTGAATACCAGCTGAGGATGTGTGTGGAGTGCCTGGGACCAGGTATATATACCCGTACCAGAGCTGAACACAACGGCGGCAGAAAGGGAACCCTGCCTTAACAGGTCACGCCTTAAACCAGTTTATTTTCCTTTCTTTCGGAAAGGTTATACGAGGCGCTAAGAATTTTAGAAGTTTTCAGCCAAAACATGTCTATAAGATACCATTCTCTTCGATAACATGATTCGGGATGCCATAGTCATGATGTGGTCATATGATGTGGTCCTCTTGATCAAGGACTAGATTTAAGTTTTCCCGGAGAAACAAGTTTATTGGGCGGCGCCCATTCATCGTAGTGATGAATATATCGATTGCAGATTTCAGATCGTTGAAAAGGTTATACCATATTTTCATTTGCTACTTTCAGGTAATATTAAGGTTTCAAATTATTGCTCTTTGATTCCTCTTATCTTTGAGTATCCCTGAATGTGTACCTTTAAGTGGTTTCCAGTGGTTTATCTCCATCCTTCAAACTCTCGTTGATAACTAGAGAATGCTTGATCCAGTTGGCTTCAAATTTTTAACGTTGGTTTACTGTAACTAAGGAAGGTTCGTGCAACCATTAGGTTTTGGAGCTGGTGTAGTAACATGGCACAGGGTTACCGTTCTCGAATCGTGCATCGACCTAAACACATCTAGTTTAATATGCTACAAATCATTGATAACCTGTGATTTCAAAATTTATTAATGTTATTATGCATAAATTCAGATTTCCTACCGGAGAGTGTTTTAAGCCTTTCATAAAAAGCCCTTCAAAGGAGGTGCCTTAATTTCGGAGAAGAGATCTTTTTCCTTTAGAAATCGGGGCTACCCATCTTCCTTGATCAAAAATATAATGATAATTCTCCGCTCCTCTTGGAATTACAACACAAACCTGACACATTTACAGGTAACCAAGACTGGCCACCTCCACCACCTCTCAACATTCACCTAGCTTCATTACATACAAAAATTACTGTAATTCTCTACTGATTCACTTTCTTTTATAACAGGGTTTGCACACTGATTACAGTCTTCCGATATGAAGTCTATAGTTTCCTTGTAATTTGTTGCTATGGTTCTGCAAACCTATTTTCAATATTTTCCCTTTTTTATTTCTATTCCATTTTATCAGCCCTTATTCAAACCTTTCATTATTTTGCTGCAAATACTGTTTTATTCACTATCAGATACGTTAGATTAGATTAGGTTGAGCTAGGTTAGTTTGGGGTAGGTTAGATTAGGTTGGGGTAGATAATGTCAGGTGAGGCTAAGTTGGACTAGGTTAAGTTAAGTGAGAGAAGGTTAGGTCTCAAATACCTCTAAATGACGTATATTTAATTTTAACCCCTACTAGAAATAAGCAAATTTAAAATATAGTCGCGATATGAGGAATCCGAAAATATCCAGGAAAGGTGCAGATTTTTATGATTATCTTTCGTGTTGCGAGAATAGGCTACTCATTTCCCTGCTGTATTAACCTGAGATAGTTTAAAAAGACTCTCACATCGGTGCGCTACTTGAAACTGCGAAATGTGAACTGAAGAACATAGGGAAAAAACAAGGTTACGTCCTGACACCGAGTAAAAAACAGCCTGAAATGTTCTTTTTTTTTTTTTGTAATTATTTAAAAATGATAAAGTTTTCATACCTTACCTTGTAGTTGTCATTGCTTGTAGATTTGGAATATGTGAAGACTGTTGTGGCTCTTCTGGGTCAAGATGAATGGCTGTGTTTGTATTGATGTGGATGTGTCTAATTCTTGCATTGATGACAATGCAGAGTTCCAGTAGCTGATAGTTGCTCTGAAGTGCTCATGCATTCTGTGCATCAATGCCGTCTCCATCACGTGGGTCACCTTTAATCACATCTAATGCCTCTTTTTTGTATGAAACAGGGATAGTTTTATACTTCATGGCGCTTCTGAAATCCCTCTGCTCCGTGGTTAATCTTCAGAGACAACACAAGGTGATAAAAATATCAAAACTCATTTGATAAACACAGGAGAGAGTAAGGTAGGGGATGTATCCAGATAGCAACTTTTAACATAAACGGTTGTTTACACCTAGGACTGAAACTGGTCTCACCCTTAAAGCAATAGCCTAGCCATGGGCACGGAGGGAAGATATAAGCATCACGTGATCATGCCGCAACTCTCACGAGCAGAGGCTGCTCACTTATTTCCTCCAAACTTCTGCGTGCTCACGCAGTCACTTTCTCGTGAAACATGGATTTAGGTACACAGTTTCTTCTAAATTATTAAAAGCATGATCTTTTTACGTGCAAAAAAAAGCCTTTCTCTTGGTATACATGTATAGTATACGTCGTGCAGTATTTATGGGTTCCCTAAACTCAGGAAATTTATAAACATCATAAAAATGTGAGTTTTCAATATTTTGTCAATTTCCTTTATGCTGTTGATATTTGTTTTAAATTCAAATAAGCTACTAGGGGCTGGGGAAAACTAGGCCTTTCGCACTGTTGCCTGTGTTTCATCAGGTGCTATGCAATGGTGCAATATGTAATAGCGAAAAATTCTTAGGGGTAAGTTGGCAGTGTAGTCAGCATCATATCCTGCTTTCAGAGCCAAGATATGGCCTCAGCCATATAATCTCCTACGTCATCTACATATTGCAACAATGCGTAGCTCCTGACTAAGCAGTGGAAACCTTGCCAAAAGCCTAGAGCTTTTTTTTATCTTCTGGTGGCTCGAATTTCATTTGTTTGATCGGATCGCTCATTTTCAGTTTTCTTGCACATATGAATATATATATATATATATATATATATATATATATATATATATATATATATATATATATATATATATATATATATATATATATATATATATATGTATATATAGATAGATAGATAGACAGATTTGGGCGTCAATGTGAGTGTTTGGCAGGCCGTACATTCTGGCAGGTCTGGGGTTGCTGGGTATGGTTCGGAGTCCCTCAGAATGCAGCGAGTCCTGTAAGGTAAGGTTGTCCACTTGGTTAGTTGTGAGAGGTTTGTAGGTATCTGGGTCATTGAGTAGATTGAGCATTTTGTTCCTGTAATCTTCAGTGTTCATGATAACACTGAAGATTAACACTCATATACTTATCCAATCTCTTTTAAAAGCTACCCAAGTTTTTTAGACTCTATCTCTCTACTCGGAAGATTGTCACATGCAGCTTTCTCCACCTGACCCATCATTCTCATCCTATAAATACTCGCGTATGTTTCACCCAGGTAGATCTGTTTGTGACTTGATAAAGCCCACTGTGTGGGCGAAACGTTGTCAATAAAGGACCACAATATACTGCATGTGTGTTTATATTTCCATTGTGTCGGTATTTTATACCATTTACTTCCAATCACTCACCCAGCAGAGCTAGGTGTTGTACCGTGATCCGAGGACATACCATGGTGTGTGTGCCTCAGAACTTGATTCAGTTATTTTTTCTCAATCATAGACCTCCTTGATGCAACTTTCTCGGTTTTTTTTAAAATCAATAGGACGGTTAAAATCTCTCGCATGTATAAACAGAGCATTAGACAATTGTCAAGGTTTAATGCTATATTTGTGTTGTAGTAATCTTGGTTCAAGGCTTTTCTCAATTTGACCCTAATAAACCTTATTATACTTTTTTTTTTACAAGAAATCTTGTAGACATAGCCGTCAACACTGATTATCCAGTAACGAAATTAATATGAGTAATGGGATGGTGTACAGTTCTGTGATGAGACAAATTATTCCCAGTTACCCTCAAAGATTTTTTTAATTTTTATGAAAAATCTTAATAATAAAAATCTGCATATCACTGAAGCAGACAAAATAAATGCAGTAGTAATTTTGAAAGAAGCTGATTACCATGAAAAAATGAATAATCTCCTAGTTGATACAGATACTTATTCCATACTTAAAAAATCCCTTAGATTCATTTAACAGCAACTTTAATAAAACGATTAAACGACAAGTGAAATTCAAAGATGAACAAATAAAAAAATCACGACCACCAATCCATCTTTACCATATATGGATCGATTAATAAAAACACACAAAGTAGGTAATCCAACCAGACCCATTGTTAGCTTCATAGGTTCAGTTTCCTATAAATTATCCAAATGGCTAGTAGATATATTTAGCCAAATTATTGGCAAAATTTCTAACCTTAGTGTTAAAAAAATATTTATTAAGTTGATAAATCAAGCATCATGATTAATTTAAATGGTTACAATATGGTTAGTTTTGGTGTCACTTCTTTGTGTACAAAAGTTCCATTTGATGATTTATTAAGTTTTTTATCATACGAACCTGTTAATTACAAATTATCATTGCCAGTAATTGCAGTCACTGAGTTTATTAGCCTTTGTATTGTTGATACAAAATTTGTGTTTAATGACGAGTTTTACACTAAGAATTTCGGTATGGCAATGGGAAATCCTTTCTCACCTGTCCTTGGCAGTTTATGTATGTAATATTTTAAAACAAGATTGCTTAACAAAATCTTTCGCAATAAAGCTGAGTGGTACAGATATGTTGATAATGTTTTGTGTCTAATGCCAAAGAATACAGATATAAATCATTTACTTGTTGAATTAAATAGTCTAGCTCATTCCATAAATGAAGGCAAGCCAGCTTTACACACTTGTGATTCTTGGTTATCTAAGGATACCACTCAGGCGACATTACTATAAGGAGGTAAATATTTGGAGTTCTCAGTTCGATCATCATGTTGCTGATCCTGGATTGGGGTGATATCACAGGGAGCAACTTTATTCTGGTTGGTGATTAATCTGATTGCTATCCTAGTATTGCCATCTATTTTCCAGCTTATTCCTGCTGTAACTTTATAGCATTCAGATGGACTATGTTTTATGTTTGTGTTGCGGCTGTTCTTCTCTCGATGGGAAAAGTGAACGACGTTATTAATTTTGGGATATTTATGTATTACTCTAATGACTATATTTTTTTGTG
>NC_091310.1:37316499-37331499 GCF_038502225.1 Cherax quadricarinatus | reverse complement strand
TGTGATCGTGAACGTTGCGTCACCACAGGGGGGGGGGGGTCGTACGTGCTCTTCGTATCTGCACCAGTGAATTATTTTAAAGAAAAATGCTCTTTCCCAAAACGGATCTTTGCTAAACTCAACTATGCTCGTCATTTCACTAGAGTCTACAGGCGCCGTGCGCATGTCAAATCAGCTAGGCGATACCCAACTGACATACGATATATATTTCTCTCTAATAGCTCTATTGTTAAACACACTTCTAACATTCTCTCCAACACCAAATTACAAGTATCCAAGACTACCTCTGCTACATTCAAGGATACCACAATACCACAAATATGGGACTCTACCAACGCAGGATTATACACGATCGCTTGAAACGACTGTGACCAAATATACGTAGGAGAAACATCCAAAGACCTCCTCCAAACACGCGTTTCTAAGCTCAAATATGCCAGCGGAATGAACCACTTCAACAACGCCTGTGTTTCACATACAAACTCCCACTGCCACCCGATCAGTTACAGTGGCGCCCGACTCGAAGACGCTTCAAAACGCAGGAGTCCTGAATCATCACTAATCAACATATCAACTTCAACCAGAACAACGGCTTCTACAGTATTGCTGAACCTCTTCTCAGAAAACTTCTGGATCGCTATCCCACATAGCAAAAGGACATAGTATGAAGGAACACTACAACAGACCTACTGGCCCAAACTAGGCAAGTCTTTCTCGAATCCATTCTCTTCTCATCCATACATTTGTCCGAACCGTCTACTCAAGAAGCCAACCTCAACATACCTCACTTGGCTTTTCACGTTACTACTATCACTATATACATCCACATTACTCTCGGTGCATATATACTGAGAGTTCATTTTAATCCCTAGAATAGGGATAAAGTATTCTTGACTGATGTTTACGTGGCAGCAACTATCTGTGATAGTGAAAAACTTCTGATAAAAAAAAATCAGTGTTCTGTCGAGAGGGATAAAACATTAACGGAGAGTGCCATGACGCTGGTGAAGGGCTCTTGGTCCAAGAAATTAAAGGTACTCTTTTCTTCCGTGGAGCATACCTGATAGTTATCAGGTATGCTCCACGGCGAATGGGAGGTTATAACCTGCCACTAGCCAGGCACAGTGGGACGGTTCTAGTGCTTCTCATCAGTGTGGTGATGATGTGTTTCTTAACTGTTCCATCAACAGCAATCCATTAAGTGTTCCGTTAAGTATTCGTTATAATCGTTCCTTTACAGGCACGTGAACTATTGGAAAAAGTTCATGGATCTATTAGGGCAGGTGCCTTTATTTTTGTCAGTTTAATGAAACCATTCACGATTTTAGCTATCGTGCGATGGCTTGGGAAAGTTTCTTTCTGATTTCGAACTTTTGACACCATATCTGTCTTCATAATCGCCGTTTAACAACATAACTGTAGCAGTTTTTGACATTACCATGGCAACCAGACACACCAGACAGATGCCGGCGCCAGCATCATAAACTTTGTGTAAGAAATATCTCAGGATATAAAGTATAATGATTCACGAACATATGTATTGTTTACATCTACACATCTTTAGCACTATCAGTGGATGTATGATCCACAGCGACACATACAAGCATTTTATGATCTATAACATCTCAGTCGATAACTCACCAAACTGGAAGATGGTCAGAAAAGCGGTGGGCGGTAACCCAATATTCCGATAACAGAACAGAACCAGAAAGAAACTTTTCACTTTTCATGAAACTCCTCCAGTTACCTCACCATCCACACCAGCTCATCGCGTGTTGGGTTGTTAAACCACTTGAGATGGTGAGATCCTAGTCTGCAAAACTCTATTGGTCAGAGTGCGAAAGATATTGCGGTTTCGTAGACGTTTTATTTAGGAATTGATAAAAAAAATTGTTTTCTGGTGACTTCACCATTGTGGTGATTGTTGCTCTGGTTTGCTATTAATCTTTTAGATCTTGGGCTGTGGAGGCATCACTGGAAGCAAAGTTATCCTCGCTGCTGATTGCTCCTATACCATTCACATCTATTTTCTGCCATTTCATACTATAATTATAATTATTATATTTAATTTTTTTTAGGTTTCAGATGGGCTTTTGTTTACGCTCAAATCATACCACGGGTGGGGTTAGAAATCGCGATCAGAGAGTCTCAAAACTCCAGATCGACTCGTCGGTCTGGAGTTTTGAGACTCTGATCACGGGTTCTAACCCACCCGTGGTATGGTTTGTTTGCAATCGTGTCATTACGATTTCGTGAGTCATTACATCCAAATTTCGTAATTTCTCAAGTCCGGCCAGTCGTACCATTTGTTGTAACCCGTCATATATTAATGTATAATGTACGGATTTTTTTTTCGAAACACCAAATGTTAGGTATCATATTCTTCAGACTGAGTATTTTGCAAATCCGAGACTACAAATACAAGATGGCAACGATCAAGAAAATCTATAAAACTCTACACTATTTTGCCCTAAACTCCTGTTGTCACGTTATTTTGTCAAATAGGGAAAATTAAAAAAGATTGATATTGTTACATTTATTGTACACTGTGATAAGCATGCAACGTATCCAGGGTCAGGTGTAAGGAGGATGCCTCAAAAGTTGTCATAACGAGTTCACTTATATACAGAAAGGTTCGTAGCAGAGATCGAGGGGTAGGTATACCACCTACTTATTTATCAAAGGTGATGCCCTGGCGACGCTGCTCCTCGGCGACGCGGATCTGCTCGATGGCGTGAGGAGGGAGTGGGTGGGGTTTGGGGATGAGGTCAGACTCAGGCTGGTAGCCGTATTCGTTAGCGACGTAGCGGACCTCAGCGATGGTGCCGTCGGGAAGACGGAACCTGGGGAGCGAGACACATTGATTATAACCCAAATGTTATTCTTTTATTTGCTTCTACTTTTCTAGCATGTTATATGTGCCTAAAGAAAATAAGATAAAGCCTTTAGAAAGAGTGCTTAATATTTTGATATATACCGTTCCTTTCAACTGACTGAAAAAAAGGTCTGGGTAGTAAGCCAAAACTTACAGTAACATTCTTTTCATATTTTGTCTTTATGGATATTTATACCAATCACTAGTATCATTAGCAAACAACAAAAAATCTCACTGAAAGCCGCCGTCCATGTTGCTCTGTCCCTTAGAGCCTGGGGTGCCAGTCTTCTGGGCGGAGATCCCGTTGCTGGTCTCGAAGCTGTAATAGAAGTTTCCGTCCCCGGAATCACTACGCTCGTCCTTAACGATTTGGGCATCCCTGTCTGGATGTTTCTGAGGAGCGGCGGTGGCCAGGGCGACCAGGCAGATGACTAGTATCTGAGTCAGGGAGAGAAGATGGTACTGCAGACGCTGAGTCAGGGAGAGAAGATGGTGATGCAAAGGCTGATTCAGGGAGAGATGATGATAATACACATCCGTTTTCTCTCCTTAACAGTAAAAATAAATTGCCTAAGATAACATTATTGAGTAAATCATTTTGACTGGGGTTGTTGAGAAAACAATTTTGAGTGAGTTTATATTTTTCTCGCTCACTAGCTAAGTTGCGTATGTTATTTCGTGATTCAGCTTATTATTTTTGCTCGTTAAGTACACGTAATTGAATGAACCAAATTATAATGCTAAGTCTTAAGTGATTTAAATAGTCACTTTACCATTTTTTTCGTTGCCATATTCGCCAGACAATCGTTGCTATATAATCAACATCTGTGATCTACTACCAGGTATTTTTTAATATGTTTCGGAAAAAGCACTCAATTTATGAAGTGAACACATGAGAGGTGTTGTACCAGCATGTTGCTCATGTTTCCTCACCAAAGTTTGGAAAATAATGAAGATACAAGACAAAGTCATGATCTGGAAAGCCTTACCATCCGGAGAACAGCAGCTGCGCGTATGTGCGTGCCAATATGTGTGTAAATGTATGTGAAAATACTACAGTGAAAACAGGAAATAAAACCTGAGCGTTTTCATGTGCATACACTCACGTCGTCAGGTTTTAAATCCTATATTGGCTGTGGTATTTTTACATATTTGCAGTCACGCTTTTGTGAGTTATACTGAGATTACGACAGCACACAGATAAGCTTAGCGTTTTACCAAAGCCACATCCAATAAAATATACTGAGAAGAATTGTAGAATAAGGTGGATGGTGAGTTTTATTACATCAGGTTGTCACAGTCAATACTCACGAACTTCATGTTGTCGATGTGAGGACCAGCTGAGGATGTGTGCCGAGTGCTTGGGACCAGCTATATATACCCCCACCAAGACTGAGCACAACGGTGGCAGGAAGGGAACTCGACCTCCAAAGGTCACGCCTGTAACCAGTATATCTTTCCTTCTTTCAGAAAGGTTATTCAAGGAATTCAGGGTAACATATTTTTTTTTTGTCACGCACGTGCGCAAAATATTCTCTTTTTTTTTTAAGTAACGTATTTCAATATTTATTTTTAGGGGGGGGAGCTATAAGTGACGCTACTGTAGGATTAGCTAAGATTACAAGGGGCTCTGGACAGACTAAGTCTAGTCCGACACATGGCTCCTGGAGTTTAATCTCAGTAAGTGCAAAGTCATGAAGATTGGGGAAGGACAATGAAGACCGCAGACGGAGTACAGGTTAGGGGATCAAAGGCTGAAAACGTCACTTAAAGAAAAGGGTCCTGGGTAAGCATTATAACGAACATGTCCCATGAGGCACACATCAATCAAATAACTGCTGCAGCATATGAGAGCTTGTCAAACCTGAGAATAGCATTTTGACAACTGAGTGAGGAATTATTCACAACATTGTACACCGTGTACGTCAGGCCCATACTGGAGTATACAGCACCAGTGTGGAACTCACACTTAGTCTAACACGTCAAGAAATTGAATAAAGTGCAAAAGTTTGCAACAAGATTAGTCCCAGAACTGAAGGGTATGTCTTACGAAGAGAAATTAAGGGAACTCAACCGAATGACACTAGAGGATAGGATGGATAGGGAGGACATGATAACGACGTATAAAATACTGAGAGAAATTGACAAGGTGGACAGGGTTTGAATGTTTCAGAGATGGGATACAGGAACAAGGGGCCACAATTGCAAGTTGTAAATTCAGGTGAGTCATAGGGATGTTAGGTAGTATTTCTTTAGCCTTAGAGTTGTCAGGAAGTGGAAAAATCTGGAGAGTGAAGTAGTGGAAGCAAATTCCATACATAGCTTATTGAGGAGGGAGAGAGTGGCTTAGTATCGACCAGTGAAGAGGCGGGGCCAGGAGCTATGACTCGACTCATGCAACCACATATAGGTGAGTACATATTGGTGAGTACACTTTAAACTGCCTTCCTTTGAGTCGTTAGATCAACCTGCCACGTATTGGTAGGTTGTTCTACCGTCGTTGAATTTCTTAATTTACCTTCGTTACTATATATATTTGTTATACGTATTCTTTTTTTATGTTGCTCTCTCTTTGATTTTATCCTAAATTTGAATGATTTTCTTCATTATACTCTACTGCATTATTTCTCCATGTCTGCCGTGTGTGTTTTCTTTCTTTGCATCTAGTGTGATGATTTATCATCTCGTTCATTCCCTTCAGTGTTATCGTGAGATGGTATGTTTACAGGAACCCATTGGTGGATTTCCTGAAAAGCAGACTAAGAGGTCGCTTTGGACTCTGCTGATAGTTAACGATTTAGGGGCCCCTAAATCGTTAACTATTTATTTCTTCATCCTTCGTGAGTCATACTCGTATCAGTACAACCTGAGAGTTTGTAATCAGGCGGGAGGCCTTAGCAACCATAAATATTTATTTGCATATCATACAAACTATTTCAAGTCTGAAATTGACACCCAATTGTTTAGATAATTCTCGCATTTTGTTGAATATTTATTTCTTGAACAATCATTTGATATGACAACATTCTTGCAGTTGTCCAGCAGCAACCATACAGACTCGAATACTAAAATTTAATTTCTACTAGTGCAATAGTTGACCGCAACGAAGGTCCTCCTTAAATGTTCCACTTAGGGCTTCTGCACCTCTAAATCCACCACTGCTGAAACCTAGTATTTTTTTCCTGGCAGAAAGCAGTAAATACACATTTAGGAAGGATGATACGAACTTTGAACCGTGATTCACCGTAGTCCACATAATCAACTGTTGAATTATAAAGAGGACAACCTCATAATTCAAGAAGCGATCTGCAGGAAAGACGTTGCCTTAAATCAGCTGTGATTACATTTCTCTGACACTTTGGTCCAGAAATGTGGAAGCTTCAACACTTCATGTGTGCTGGCCAGCTTGGGGTCACCCTGGCAAGACTTTGTGATCAGCTGTCCTTTAGTACTGTTAGTTCATTTTGTCGAGTGTGTACTGAATAAAGCTGAAATTGTCTGAAAATACGACTAAGTATGTTCAGGTTTTCGTAGCAGCTTCACGGTTGTTATGAAAAAAGTGACTTCTGGCTTCTAAGTGGAGTAACTGCTGAGTCAGCAGCACCACTTACAGTATTCAGTGATTCATCAGTGAATAACGTCTGGTCGAAACTTTCATTAGTGTGTGTTTATCAGTGTGTTGACAGTGGCTACACATTTACTTGTCATGATTGGCAATGTTTCTGATTTTTTTCTTTAATTACCTTTACCATTATCTTATTTTCTCTCTCGGCGGACTCATTTTCTTACTCGCTGTGATAAATTCGCGGTTCATATTTAATATTTTTTTTTCTTTTGCATTTACAATTTTCTCAAAATATAATGAAAGCCTCTCATGTGTATTCATCACAACGTTTTGTAAGACACGTGTAATGAAGTGAAACTTTCTCTTTAAACGTTTGTGCACTTGAAAGTTAACTCTTAGTTTTGATGTCTGTGACTTCACCTGACGTTTGTAGGGGGTCACCATTCTGATCACTTCCTTTCCTAATTTTCATAATATTTTGCATCCCTCCTCCCTCCCCCCTCCCCCCCCCCGCGAGCGTCGGGCGGGAGAAGCATCACGAAATATATGAATAAATAAATATCCATATTTAAAATTATCCATTTGTAGTTAAAGGAATAAAATTTTGCGCCGTGTCCCATTTTCTACATCATTCTCATTTTAATTTCGTATTTTCCCTTACATACGACTCACATCAGCCGACTAACATCCAGGTACCTATTTACTGCTAGGTAAGCTGTCATTCGTGCAATAGCTGATTTGTCAGAAGTGCGTAAACATTACAGTTGAACTCTCTGAATTTCAACGTCCCTACCCCTCCATTAGAGTCCTGGCAGACTACTGCCCAACTCTGGGTCGCCAATTTATATTACTGGTTAAAACATTGCCTTTAATAAAGTTTTGTGCCTCACTGTTTCTCTGTAGGTCCTTGTCGCCACTCTTTCACGTCTCATAGGGTAATAGTATTGACCACCTCGGAATACAGAATATCTTAAAGATAATGTGAACGCCTAAAAAAACATCCAGAGTTGTTCAGTGAGTTTCATCACGTATGCATGTGGTGGCCGGGCTGCAGCAAGACAGTCGTGTGGAATCCATAACACAAGCTGAACTGGTTTCTGCTTGGTGAATATCGTGGCTCGTTTTTCTTATTGATGTCTTGGCAACAAGACGGAGGCAAGAGTTACCAAGAATGCTGTGTAATACCTCCTTCCTTTTCTTTAAGGCACAGAGAGAAGCCAGTAAGACAATCACTGGATGACCTTGAAAGATGTGAGAAGAAATTCCCTAACATCTCCAGGCGCTGGGTTAAACATTTAGTAGAAAAACTGTCACGCACCTACTGATGCATGATAGTTTCATAAACTTTTGATTCATGAATGGATAATAATTCCTTTTTGGTGACAATAGACATGGAGATTACTGGTGCACTGATTAACTGTCTCTTGTAAACCTCTGACAGTGGTAGTGGTGGTGGTGTCTCTGAGAGTAACTTTATCCCCACCTATGTTTACTCTGATTGTTCCTGTAGTATTCACAATTTATTTTCTTTCAAATGTTTGCAAGAATTTTATAAGCAATATTATATTCCCCATAAAAGCGCATTTTAGCTTTCAGACTAAGTTTTATTTATTTTTCACAGGTGTTTATCGCTCCAGGGCAGCAAAGATGAACGTCGTTATCGAGTCTTGGAAATTAATTTACTTCCTGAACGACCATGTTTATTAGGAATATTTTTCTTCTGTATGGCACAAGAAGAGAGGCATTAAATGAACCACTTGAGATTTTACGGTATTTTGGTGTTGGTTTCTGGAGCATCTTTGGATTTTTTTTAGGAACTCGAAAAAGAACTGACGGCCGCATGAGAGTTGCTTTAGGTTATGAGGCATTTTTTTTTTTTGCAGAAGTAAATTTAATCTCTTCATTGAAGTTAAATCTTGGGAGGTGTTACCTCTTTCTTTTGGAAAGAGAAAACACAACAGAGAACAAAGACGTCGACGAGAATTGTTAGTGTGTTGGCGAACCTTGCAATTACTGCTAAATCATAACTCCTCCATATATTAAAGGTCCGCATCACCTTTTCTACTTTGGTATATATGAAACCTTGAACCAGTTGGAACATAAATGTTCGGCTTCATATTTTATATTATAAATATTAAAACAGAGACAAAAATAGACAAAATATATAAAATGCCTTTTTAATACGACTTTATATTTTCTCTTCCTTTCGTCAAATAGGGAATAATATATTAACCAATTGACATTGGTACATTTATTGTACATTGTGTGATAAGGATAGATTGTGTCCAGGGTCTGGTGTGCTGGAGGATACCCCAAATGTTGTTGTCACGAGTTCACTATATACAGGAAGGTCCATAATGCAAGTCGAGGAGAAGGAGGAGATCAATCTTCTTATTTTTCGAAGGTGATGCCCTGACGGCGCTGTTCCTCGGCGATGCGGAGGAGTTCATGGACGTGGTCAGGGAGTGGGTGGGGCGTGGGGAGCAGTGCAGACTCTGGCTGGTAACCTAATTCGTTAGCGACGTAGCGGACCTCAGCGATGGTGCCGTCGGGAAGAGTGAACCTAAGAAAAGAGACTCGTTCATTATAAACAAAACACTATCAGTTAATGTTACTTTATGCTCGTAGCTTTACAAAACATTACCTAAATAAATTATTTCACATCAACAAAATGAAACAAAAGAGTACTGTAAATTTCGGCTTTCCAGGGAAGGTCCTCTTCAGCAGTCTGCTGAAGGGGACCTCGTTTGTAGGCCAAAATAAGAAGAGTAAAGTTCAGTCTACCACTGTGGCCTTATTCAGTTGTAGACTTAACTATTAATTTACTCATTTCGTTTTATTTATTCTTGTTGACTTATGTACCTGGAGTATACCTGGAGGGTGTTCACCAGCCCCGCGGCCCGGTCCAAGAGTAAACTTCTGTGTTTGAATGGTAATTACAGGTTAAACAAGTATTTCAGCAATTAACATGTGCTTCTCACCTGAAGGCGCCGTTCATGTTGCTCTGGCCCTCAGAACCTGGAGTGCCAGTCTTCTGGGCGGAGATTCCGTTGCTGGTTTCGAACCTGTATTGGAAATTTCCGTCTCCAGAGTCACTACGCTCGTCCACGACGATTTGGGCGTCTTTCTCTGGATGCTTCTGAGGAGCGGCTGTGGCCAGAGCGACCAGGCAGATGACTAGTACCTGAGTCAGGAGGAGGAGATGTTGATGCTGAGTGAAGAGAGATAATCATTCTAATGCTGAGTCAGGGAGAGATGATTATGTTGAGTCAGGGAGATATGACTGTTGGGGAAAGATGATGCTGAGGCTGATGATGAGACTGAGTCATGTAGGATTGATGATTCACTGAGAGAGAACAGTGAGAGTGAGAGCATGAGTCATGAGAGGGAACTCTTCACTGATAATAAGTAGTAATATCGAAGATTTTTTTTTATCATTTTTGTTATTTAATAACCATTATTGTTCTTTATTGTAATTATGTCATATGTAATTTAATTAATGAAGTTACGTTAAATTATTACGTTATTTAAATTTATAATTTAATGAGACATACTACCATTTTTGTTATTGATCCGGTATATATTTTCTCGTTGAGACATTTTAATCAGACTCTCGTTAATATAACAGCACCTGTGATCTACTAGCAGGTATCTTCTGAACTTGTTTCAGAAGCAACATACTGAATACGAAGTGACGATAGCGGTGTTCAACCGGCACGGGATCAGTCGTGCTAGTGATGCTTCTGTTCGCTAAGTATGACTTGATGAGTATTATAATCCAAATAAACGTATGCAGGTATTGCCTGTGCATGTACGTGTGCATGTATGGTGGGGTGCTTGTGCATGTATGCTGGTGCTTGTACATGTGCTTGTGCATGTGAGTGTTCGTGAAGGTGGTTCAGGCCATTTTAGTGTATTCTAGTATTTCACTTCTTCACCTTACAAAGATTAGTTATACAGAACTCACGACTCCACGCAATCGGGTTTAGTGTTTTAACTAAGAACCCTCCAATATAAACAGATTCCCTGAAGAAGCTTGGAAAATATTAGTTTGCAAAGGCTTCCTTATTTAAGGTTGTGCCACAGCCAATACTCACAAGCTTCATGTTGAGGGTATGAGTACCGGGTAAGGATGTGTGTAAGATTACCAGGGACCAGCTATATATATACCTCCAGCAGGGCTGGACAACGGAGGGCAGGGAGAGAACTCGACCTCAGCGGGTCACGCCTGAAACCAGTTTTTTTCCCCTCTCCCTTCTGAAAAGTTTTTCAATTCAAATAGGATTTTATAATCTTCAGTTTACACAGGTGTAAAAATATTAAGGGATAAGGGAAGCCGTAATGGTAAATATTGGGAGTGGGGAAGCGCCGCTGATTTTATTTATTAGACTGTGGGTAACGTAGTAAATTCTGTATGGTGAGGGTAAACTCCTAGTGAATACTAGATGGTGGGAGAAGCTCCCACTGAATACTACATGGTGGGGAAGCTCCCACTGAATTCAACATGGTGGGGAAAGCTCCCACTGAACACTACATGGTAGGGGAAGCTCCCACTGAATTCAACATGGTGGGGGAAGCTCCCACTGAATACTACATGGTGGGGAAGCTCCCACTGAATTCAACATGGTGGGGGAAGCTCCCACTGAACACTACATGGTAGGGGAAGCTCCCACTGAATACTACATGGTGGGGGAAGCTCCCACTGAATACTACATGGTGGGGAAGCTCCCACTGAATTCAACATGGTGGGGTAAGCTCCCACTGAATACTACATGGTAGGGGAAGCTCCCACTGAATACTACATGGTAGGGGAAGCTCCCATTGAATTCAGCATGGTGGGGGAAGCTCCCACTGAATACTACATGGTAGGGGAAGCTCCCACTGAATACTACATGGTAGGGGAAGCTCCCACTGAATACTACATGGTGGGGGAAGCTCCCACTGAATCCAACATGGTGGGGGAAGCTCCCACTGAATCCAACATGGTGGGGGAAGCTCCCACTGAATACTACATGGTAAGGGAAGCTCCCACTGAATACTACATGGTAGGGGAAGCTCCCACTGAATACTACATGGTAGGGGAAGCTCCCACTGAATACTACATGGTAGGGGAAGCTCCCACTGAATACTACATGGTGGAATACTACATGGGGGAAGCTCCCACTGAATCCAACCTGGTGGGGGAAGCTCCCACTGAATCCAACATGGTGGGGGAAGCTCCCACTGAATACTACATGGTAAGGGAAGCTCCCACTGAATACTACATGGTAGGGGAAGCTCCCACTGAATACTACATGGTAGGGGAAGCTCCCACTGAATACTACATGGTAGGGGAAGCTCCCACTGAATACTACATGGTAGGGGAAGCTCCCACTGAATACTACATGGTGGGGGAAGCTCCCACTGAATCCAACATGGTGGGGGAAGCTCCCACTGAATCCAACATGGTGGGGGAAGCTCCCACTGAATCCAACATGGTGGGGGAAGCTCCCACTGAATACTACATGGTAGGGGAAGCTCCCACTGAATACTACATGGTAGGGGAAGCTCCCACTGAATACTACATGGTAGGGGAAGCTCCCACTGAATACTACATGGTAGGGGAAGCTCCCACTGAATACTACATGGTAGGGGAAGCTCCCACTGAATACTACATGGTAGGGGAAGCTCCCACTGAATACTACATGGTGGGGGAAGCTCCCACTGAATCAAACATGGTGGGGGAAGCTCCCACTGAATCCAACATGGTGGGGGAATCTCCCACTGAATACTACATGGTAGGGGAAGCTCCCACTGAATACTACATGGTAGGGGAAGCTCCCACTGAATACTACATGGTAGGGGAAGCTCCCACTGAATACTACATGGTAGGGGAAGCTCCCACTGAATACTACATGGTAGGGGAAGCTCCCACTGAATACTACATGGTAGGGGAAGCTCCCACTGAATACTACATGGTAGGGGAAGCTCCCACTGAATACTACATGGTGGGGGAAGCTCCCACTGAATCCAACATGGTGGGGGAAGCTCCCACTGAATCCAACATGGTGGGGGAAGCTCCCACTGAATACTACATGATAGGGGAAGCTCCCACTGAATACTACATGGTAGGGGAAGCTCCCACTGAATACTACATGGTAGGGGAAGCTCCCACTGAATACTACATGGTAGGGGAAGCTCCCACTGAATACTACATGGTAGGGGAAGCTCCCACTGAATACTACATGGTAGGGGAAGCTCCCACTGAATACTACATGGTAGGGGAAGCTCCCACTGAATACTACATGGTAGGGGAAGCTCCCACTGAATCCAACATGGTGGGGGAAGCTCCCACTGAATCCAACATGGTGGGGGAAGCTCCCACTGAATACTACATGGTAGGGGAAGCTCCCACTGAATACTACATGGTAGGGGAAGCTCCCACTGAATACTACATGGTAGGGGAAGCTCCCACTGAATACTACATGGTAGGGGAAGCTCCCACTGAATACTACATGGTAGGGGAAGCTCCCACTGAATACTACATGGTAGGGGAAGCTCCCACTGAATACTACATGGTGGGGGAAGCTCCCACTGAATACTACATGGTAGGGGAAGCTCCCACTGAATACTACATGGTAGGGGAAGCTCCCACTGAATACTACATGGTGGGGGAAGCTCCCACTGAATACTACATGGTGGGGGAAGCTCCCACTGAATACTACATGGTAGGGGAAGCTCCCACTGAATACTACATGGTAGGGGAAGCTCCCACTGAATACTACATGGTGGGGGAAGCTCCCACTGAATACTACATGGTAGGGGAAGCTCCCACTGAATACTACATGGTGGGGGAAGCTCCCACTGAATACTACATGGTAGGGGAAGCTCCCACTGAATACTACATGGTAATGGAAGCTCCCACTGAATACTACATGGTAGGGGAAGCTCCCACTGAATACTACATGGTAGGGGAAGCTCCCACTGAATACTACATGGTAGGGGAAGCTCCCACTGAATACTACATGGTAGGGGAAGCTCCCACTGAATACTACATGGTAGGGGAAGCTCCCACTGAATACTACATGGTAGGGGAAGCTCCCACTGAATACTACATGGTAGGGGAAGCTCCCACTGAATACTACATGGTAGGGGAAGCTCCCACTGAATACTACATGGTAGGGGAAGCTCCCACTGAATACTACATGGTAGGGGAAGCTCCCACTGAATACTACATGGTAGGGGAAGCTCCCACTGAATACTACATGGTAGGGGAAGCTCCCACTGAATACTACATGGTAGGGGAAGCTCCCACTGAATACTACATGGTAGGGGAAGCTCCCACTGAATACTACATGGTAGGGGAAGCTCCCACTGAATACTACATGGTAGGGGAAGCTCCCACTGAATACTACATGGTGGGGGAAGCTCCCACTGAATACTACATGGTAGGGGAAGCTCCCACTGAATACTACATGGTAGGGGAAGCTCCCACTGAATACTACATGGTAGGGGAAGCTCCCACTGAATACTACATGGTAGGGGAAGCTCCCACTGAATACTACATGGTAGGGGAAGCTCCCACTGAATACTACATGGTAGGGGAAGCTCCCACTGAATACTACATGGTAGGGGAAGCTCCCACTGAATACTACATGGTAGGGGAAGCTCCCACTGAATACTACATGGTAGGGGAAGCTCCCACTGAATACTACATGGTAGGGGAAGCTCCCACTGAATACTACATGGTAGGGGAAGCTCCCACTGAATACTACATGGTAGGGGAAGCTCCCACTGAATACTACATGGTAGGGGAAGCTCCCACTGAATACTACATGGTAGGGGAAGCTCCCACTGAATACTACATGGTAGGGGAAGCTCCCACTGAATACTACATGGTGGGGGAAGCTCCCACTGAATACTACATGGTAGGGGAAGCTCCCACTGAATACTACATGGTAGGGGAAGCTCCCACTGAATACTACATGGTAGGGGAAGCTCCCACTGAATACTACATGGTGGGGGAAGCTCCCACTGAATACTACATGGTAGGGGAAGCTCCCACTGAATACTACATGGTAGGGGAAGCTCCCACTGAATACTACATGGTGGGGGAAGCTCCCACTGAATACTACATGGTAGGGGAAGCTCCCACTGAATACTACATGGTAGGGGAAGCTCCCACTGAATACTACATGGTAGGGGAAGCTCCCACTGAATACTACATGGTAGGGGAAGCTCCCACTGAATACTACATGGTAGGGGAAGCTCCCACTGAATACTACATGGTGGGGGAAGCTCCCACTGAATACTACATGGTGGGGAAGCTCCCACTGAATACTACATGGTGGGGGAAGCTCCCACTGAATACTACATGGTAGGGGAAGCTCCCACTGAATACTACATGGTAGGGGAAGCTCCCACTGAATACTACATGGTGGGGGAAGCTCCCACTGAATACTACATGGTGGGGGAAGCTCCCACTGAATACTACATGGTAGGGGAAGCTCCCACTGAATACTATATGGTAGGGTAAAACTCTATCTGAACATGAATATATGGTTCAAATATTCATAAAGTA
>NC_091310.1:37296499-37313999 GCF_038502225.1 Cherax quadricarinatus | reverse complement strand
CCATTTCAACTGACTTTTCGCCTCTTACTGGATAGACCAGTATGTATGTGTACTCGTCCAGCCAGGTGTGAAAACATGACATCAGTTTAGTCGAGAGCAAGCTTTCACGCAATTGGTTGTGTAAACCTGACAGGGAATCAGAGTAGTCGGGGGCCCTTGACAACTACCTCTACCTAACTACCCGTTTGGCTGGTACAAAGGGGATGCGAGAAGCGGGTGTGTGATTAACGCTGAATAGAATAAATTGTAACATACTCGGCACACTCTGCAGTGAGTTACAGGGTGGGAATGCATGCAGTGTGAGCATACCTGGAGGGTGTTCCGTGAATCAGGGCCTGATCAAGGCTGTTACTGCCTGCTGCACGTAATCGAACGTACGAACCACAACTTTTGGAAACACCCACAACGTGTTTCTACCCTATTTTTTACGAGTTGCATGCTGAGGAAACTCGCAGTGTGTTTGGCACCCTATTCAGCGTGAGAGTTACATAGCGAGAACACTCAGTGTGTAAATATCATAATCTATGTACATAAGAGTAGAATATCTACAGGCTGAGCTTTGTGTGTTTCCTTTGCATATTCTAACACACTTAAATGAGCTTCATACTGGAGATATAGGGATATAGGGCTATAGGGATATAGGGATATAGGGATATAGGGATATATTGATATATCAACCTGAGCTGGGAGACCTATCACGCTGAAGATATCGTCAAGCACTCCACACTGTGACACGTTTCCCAGTGAGTCGCAGCACCCCATGGGACCGAGAGCTGATTTCAACATGAGTTTCAAGCAGTCCACACTCTCATGTTTAAATTAAAGCTTCTTATTTTTCCTTGGCTACCTAATTGATGGATCGTTTGGTAGATTCGTCTTCTCATTGGCGAATGTAAGGAGACATCACTTGTGACTAGTGTAAGGTAACATCAATTATGGCTAGTGTAATGTGACATCACTTGTGTCTGGTGTAAGGTGATCATTAATGTAAGATGACATCACCTGTCACTAGTGTAAGGTGACATCACCTGTGTCTAGTGTAAGGTGACATCACCTGTCACTAGTGAAAGGTGACATCACTTGTCCCTAGTGCAAGGTAACATCACTTGTCACTAGTGTAAGGTGACATCATCTGTCACTAGTGTAAGGTGACATCACTTGTCACTAGTGTAAGATGACATCACTTGTCACTAGTGTAAGGTGACATCACCTGTCACTAGTGTAAGGTGACATTACCTGTCACTAGTGTAAGGTGGCATAATTTGTCACTAGTGTAAGGTGACATCATTTGTCACTAGTGTAAGGTGACATCACCTGTGTCTAGTGTAAGGTGACATCATTTGTCACTAGTGTAAGGTGACATCATTTGTCACTAGTATAAGGTGACATCACCTGTGTCTAGTGTAAGATCACTTCACTAAAACTAGGACCGGAAGTACTGAGTCCCCCTCACTACTTTTTGCATGGGATTTGTTAAGGTTCAAATTAGTTAATTGAGTTTAAAGTCTATTACACGAGGGTCATTAAGGATGCACGTAAAATGTACACACAACCAGTCAAGAATAATTTCATCCCTGAAATAACAATTAAAGTACACTCTCATCGTATATACACTAAGAGACATACAAAGCAGACAGTAAAACAAATTTTAAAATTTCTGAAAATTTTCGAGCGCAAGAAAAATAAACGAAGAGAAACGTCGTATAAAATTTCTTTAATGTGGGTTATTTCTATATATATATATATATATATATATATATATATATATATATATATATATATATATATATATATATATATATATATATATATATATATATATATATATATATATATATATATATATATATATATATATATATATATATATATATATATATATATAGAAATAACCCACATTAAAGAAATTTTATATGACGTTTCTCTTCGTTTATTTTTCTTGCGCTCGAAAATTTTTAGAAATTTTAAAATTTGTTTTACTGTCTGCTTTGTCTTTTTTCGTTTGCGTTAATGTACATTAACCTACATTTACAAATAATTACCGGATAACAGTGAAGTAAAAAAAAAAATGTCTTGCTTACGTTAACTCGGGGTTTACTGTAAGATCTCTAGCCGTCGTTAGAACGGTAAAACAAAATTGGAGGACGTGTTGCGCTTGTTTATCTGGAGGACATATTTCCGTACGGTGCACTTTCATGATAATATGAAGCCTCGGTTACATATTCGTATAAATCTAGAACTAGTCGAGCATGGATGCTGTTAGGCCTCTTTTGGTGCGTCCCTTTGTGCACTGAAGAAGGTTACAGAAATCAGTCCCATTGCTGTTGGCAACATCTTACGCCGCCTTGTTGTCAGGGCAGCAGTGGGAACAGTCAGCCGTGATGCAGTCATTATGCTGAGACCAAGGTAACTGGGGTTCGGGATCCCACAAGGTTGTGAAGCTGTAGCCCATGCAACACGTGCATGCATTACTAACCTCACCTGCTAGAAATCCCTGAAAACGGACCTTTCATATGTCTTTAATTCAGTCAAAAAGGATGTAATCAGAGCTGGTCATAAGCATTTTCCTATACTGTATCCAATTATCCACCCTTGTTACGACAGCCATTCGAAACTTCTCTTTGGCGAGCATGAAACTGACTCACGTGGTGTCCAGTAAGGAGACCCTCTAGCCCCTCTCCTGTTCTTCCTGGCCATCAGAAACGTCACAGAGATCCTGACCAGCAAGCTCAATATCTAGTTTTTGAATGATGGCAAATTAGCAGGTACTCAAGAATCCCTTCTAGAAGACATCAGAATTATGAAAATAAGCCTTTTTCTAACCCATTGAAAATAAGCCTTTATGAAAATAACCTTTTTTCTAACCCATTACAGATATCCAGCAAAGTATTAAAGTTTGTACTCTTCTTGCCCCCCCCCCCACTGGGGTCCTATGTTACTGGAAATATTATTTTAAACAAAAACCTTCTAATCTCAAACGAATGCAGACCAGGATCAGCCTTCTATCTCCTCACCAGGCGTCTATACTTCCTTAAGCTAACTTATCTTATATGATGCTCTCTATTCTTTGTCAGGCTCAAACTGGAAGAGTACATAGAAAGTACTGAGCCTTTCCCTGGATGAATCAGTGGGAGCAAGCCACATTTCCCGTCAAATTAGGCGGACTTGGCATGCAGTCTTTCAGATTGCCTTACCAACTTTCGTATCCTCTTCCAATGGATCCAACGAGTTAGTGAAAGAAATTCTCTCAGAATATATTCGTAAATTGGCAGGGGTGGATGACCCCCCCAGCTACATTAGTGGCACCAGCGTGTGGGATGCCCTTTCAGGGCTCACAGTCCAGTTGAGACAGCCCGATCAGAGACAAGGTTATTGCATCTATGATAGTGGCCACAAGATCTGCAGGTGAGTTAGCTCACTCAGGTGACTTTCTCCTACTAGATCCCATCTCTGTGAGTGGCACACGTCTTGACCCACAGACCCTTCCTATTGCAGCGGGTCTCCGCCTTGCTGCCCCTATTAGCGCTGGTTACAATTGTATTTGCGAGTAAGTGGTCGTGAACCGATATGGCCTGCATGATCCGAGCTCTTCGTGTTCAGACCATGGTAGACAAAATAAAGTCAACGAGTTCATCAAGGGAAGCCTTGTTACAAGCCGATGCCCACTCGAGAGAGAACCTCCATGTTTACAAGCCAACACTTAAGACACGCCCGCCAGTCGCCCTGATGGGATCACGTTATATCCCTGGAAGAACGGTGGACTGCTGGTGTGGGACTATACTTGTTCATCCCTGTCAGTAGTGCAGGGTGGCTCTACTGATCTCAGGGAAGATTACAAGCTAAACAAATACAGGGACTTGACTCACCAGTAGTACCACTACGTCCCTGTAGGCTCGGAGACTATTGGATCGTGGTTGGTATCCTGTGGAACCGAGTGCTGTCTGCCAACCTGTGGTACCAACTACTGTCTGCCAACCTGTAGCACAGACTACTGTATACCAACCTGTGGCACCGAGTGCTGTCTGCCAACCTGTGGCACCGAGTGCTGTCTGCCAACCTGTGGCACCGAGTGCTGTCTGCCAACCTGTGGTACCGAGTGCTGTCTGCCAACCTGTGGCACCGAGTGCTGTCTGCCAACCTGTGGCACCGAGTGCTGTCTGCCAACCTGTGGCACCGAGTGCTGTCTGCCAACCTGTGGCACCGAGTGCTGTCTGCCAACCTGTGGCACCGAGTGCTGTCTGCCAACTTGTTCTCGTAAATTATGTCAGTTTGTCAGAAAAGATTTTCAAAAAAAAATTTTGATTCACGTTATTTAGGTTAAGGTTGACTAAAGTTATATTATCGTCTAATACTAAAAACTTGTAATAAAATACAACAATGCCAATAAATAAAATGTATTATTATTATTATTATTATTATTATTATTATTATCAAAAAGAAGCGCTAAACCACAAGGGTTATACAACAAATAAAATGTAAAATACAGGAATATCAGAAATTTTCAGACGTGACCAGGAAACAGGGAACTACCAAGTGCTCTCTAAAATACAGTCACTCGCTGTTTAAGGTTCGCAAACAGTCATCCATCTGACTGTTTTCGCAACTGAAATACTGAATTTTGTTAGGATGGTGTCTCTGTAAACAAAGACTCCAACATCAGTCAGGCCAGGTCGTCAGAGTGACTGGAAAAGAGAAACTCCTCCTTTGTATTAAGTGATGATAGACTTGACGGAGGTCTTTCAATTGGTGACAGTGTTGGCTTAGATAGCTACTGACCTGTCTTATGTGAATAACCCCTAGTCTTTGGCATTCATCGCTGGCTTATGCTTTGAGGTCTAGTCTACGTAAGTTTCACTACAACAAGTGCATTTGCTGCGCGATCCGAGGTAGAGGTGTCGTTGTTTTCCTTAAGCCTCGACACCTCTACCCACACACGAGGGACAGATGTACCTCAGAACTCTCAGCAGACAGATGAGCTGCAGATCAACTTCTTGATGAGTTCTGAAAGTTATAATTCAGTCCTCCTAAGACGTTCAGGAGATGGAGATCAACATCTTCAAGAGGGTCATGGATAGAGATCAGTTTCTTCAAGGGGCCTGGGAGCTCTAGCTCAACACAATCAAAGTATCGGATGGAATACCTCACTGGTATTCCATCTGTCTTAAGTAAAAAAATACTAAATCCTACTGAAATATTTTTTTTAATTCTTTATAAATTTAAACCTTTCATTCAATATACATCAGAAAATAAACTATGATAACAGGTATCTATTGGCTGTTAACTAAATATCAGAAATTTTAGATATTACATCAGAATGGCCAAAACAAAACCCGCTTGATAAAAGCTTGTTTAATATAAAGCTTATTGGTAAGCATTTTTTTAAATGTGTGTGTGTGTGTGTGTGTGTGTGTGTGTGTGTGTGTGTGTGTGTGTGTGTAAATATTTAAGTTATATCATCATATTTGTCTCTCTTAAAAATCTGATACAAAAACAGTAAGCTTTAAAGCTGTAAAATGAATGGTTTACTTTGCATAGTAAACACAAGTTACGGCAGAAATAAGTGGAGTTACAATTGCTAAAGCAATTGCAGTGCAGTCTGCACCGACCTTTACAAAATTAACAAATGTATTTTCAGTTTGAGAAAATAATAGCTACAACATAGAACTTATATTTGAGACTGTGTTAATAGAGACAGAGCAACTGCTGCTGCTAGTCCTTCCCTAGCCGATGAGCGAATGTGTTTATGTGTGGGATGGGAGGTGAAGGCTCCAAGAATTAATTAAGCCCCGCTCAGCATCCTCGTGTAGACGGTGTAAGGCAGCGTCAAGATCTTCCTCTTGACTCACTGTCAAACCTTTCCGACAACATTATAGAAAGTGTAAAAAATAAAAGAAAATCTTCCTGGTTATTACAAGAGAGGGCGCAGACATTATCTCAGCTGACAGTAATAATATTCCTCGTGACACTAACACATTCCTAACAACAGCCATTAACAATTATATACAATAAACACCAGTACTGTATTTATGTATGTTAGTTACCATCTGTAAGGAGACATGGCCTGTTGTGTGTGTGAGTGTGTGTGTGTACTCACCTAGTTGTACTCACCTAGTTGAGGTTGCAGGGGTCGATCCCAAGCTCCTGGCCCCGCCTCTTCACTGGTCGCTACTAGGACACTCTCCCTGAACCGTGAGCTTTATCATACCTCTGCTTAAAGCTATGTATGGATCCTGCCTCCACTACATCTCTTTCTAAACTATTCCTAACATCCCTGTGATTCATCTGTGTCTTCAATTTCCAACTGTGTCCCCTTGTTGCTGTGTCCCATCTCTGGAACATCCTGTCTTTGTCCACCTTGTCAATTCCTCTCAGTACTTTGTATGTCGCTATCATGTCTTCCCTATCTCTCCTGTCCTCCAGTGTCGTCAGGTTGATTTCCCTTAACCTCTCCTCGTAGGACATACCTCTTATCTCTTGGACTAGTCTTGTTGCAAACCTTTGCACTTTCTCTAGTTTCTTTACTTGCTTGGCTAGGTGCGGGTTCCAAACTGGTGCCGCATACTCCAATATGGGTCTAACGTACACGGTGTACAGGGTCCTGAACGATTCCTTATTAAGATGTCGGAATGCTGTTCTGAGATTTGCTACGCGCCCATATGCTGCAGCAGTTATTTGGTTGATATGCGCTTCAGGAGATGTGCCTGGTGTTATATTCACCCCAAGATCTTTTTCCTTTAGTGAGGTTTGTAGTCTCTGGCCCCCTAGACTGTATTCCGTCTGCGGTCTTCTTTGCCCTTCCTCAATCTTCATGACTTTGCACTTGGTGGGATTGAACTCCAGGAGCCAATTGTTGGATCAGGTCTGCAACCTATCCAGATCCCTTTGTAGTTCTGCCTGGTCTTCGATCGAATGAATTCTTCTCATCAACTTCACGTCATCTGCAAACAGGGACACTTCGGAGTCTATTCCTTCCGTCATGTCGCTCACAAATACCAGAAACAGCACTGGTCCTAGGACTGACCCCTGCGGGACCCCGCTGGTCACAGGTGCCCACTCTGACACCTCGCCACGTACCATGACTCGCTGCTGTCTTCCTGACAAGTATTCCCTGATCCATTGTAGTGCCTTCCCTGTGTGTGTGTGTATGTGTGTGTACTTACCTATTTGTATTTGCAGGGGTCGATTCATAGCTCATGACCCTGCCTCTTCGCATATAGCAATCTTTGTTACATAATGCGCATGTAATTTCACACACCACACACCACACACACACACACACACACACACACACACACACACACACACACACACACACACACACACACACACACACACACACACACACACACACACACACACACACACACACACACACACACACACACGTGCGTTTTTGGGAGCAATTGTTTCTGCAAATGCGCAGCAATATAGCGTGAAGGCACACTCATTCCCCTCGGTGAGGTGACCCTGAGGGAGGCACACGTGAGGGGCTCTTCGTCCAAGGAAGTAGATTTATCCCCCCCTTCTCGGATTGTACCTGACTGCTTCCCATTCTCCAGCCTCTGTATAATCCCTACGGGTTTAGCGCTTCTAAATTAAAAAAAATGCAGCTTTATTTCTTGCAAATTATTCAGTATGACGTTTGTTGATTTATTGGAAGCATCAAATGTGTGGATCATCAGTGTAAGTCTTGCTACACAACTGTTATATTAACTAAGCTAAGCTCCTGGAGTTTCACGACTCACCCGCCTTGGATTCAAACCTCGCCCGTTCCCCGGTTTATTTGCAGTCTTCTTGTTACCATTTCGAGAAACACACTGGTTAGCTTTCTTCGCTTAATTTCAGTAGCACAGCGTATGGGATAAACAGACTTAGAAATGCAAATATTACATTTATTGTACACGAATGAGAAGGATGAAGTGTGTTCAGGGTCTGGTGTGTCAGAGGATACCCCAAATAGTTGCCCTCACGAGTTCGCTATATACAGGAAGGTCAGTAACATGTAAGTCGAGGAGTGGGTCGACCTTCTACTTATTTCTCGAAGGTGATGCCTCGTGCGCGCTGGTCCTCAGCGATGCGGAGGAGCTCGTGAACGTGGGGGGGGAGGGCTGGGGGGACGGGCAGCAAGTCGGAACTGGGCTGGTAGCCGTTCTCGTCAGCGATGTAGGTGACCTCAGCGGGGGTGCCGTCGGGGAGGGTAAACCTGAAGAAGAAAACAGTGAAAAAATTATTCTCCTAATATTGGAAAGAGACGAAGCTAGACACTGTAAATGGAATAAGTCAGCCCACTCCAGGCTAAGTGCTTAATTTTAAATTAAAAATATTATTCGCAAAACACAAAATATGCTCATTAATAACCCACATAATGACAGAAACTCAGAAGATCTCTGAAGGGGATTGAAATATGCAGACCAATTAATCTTCTAAAGTTTCTGTCTTCATGTGGGTTATTATTGAACATTGACAAGTGTTTGTCACACTTTATCTATAGTATAATATAGTTCTAACGATGTTGACAACCTCGGAAATGTGTTGCTCACCTGAAGGAGCCCTTCATGTTGCTCTGGCCCTCTGAGCCTGGGGTGCCGGTCTTCTCGGCGGCGATTCCGTTGCTGGTTTCGAAGTTGTAGTGAAAATTGCCGTCGCCGGAGTCGCTTCGCTCGTCTACGAGGGTATGGGCATCTTTATCAGGGGCAGCGGAGGCCAGGGCGACCAGGCAGATGACGAGAGTCTGTGTCGGGAAGAGATGATGAGGAGTCAACGATAGAAGATAGGGATGCTCAGGTGTAGTCAGGGAGAGAATAGAGGGATGCTGAGGTTTAGTCAGAGAGAGAAGATAGGGATGCTGAGGTTTAGTCAGGGAGAGAAGATAGGGATGCTGAGGTTTAGTCAGAGAGAGAAGATAGGGATGCTGAGGTTTAGTCAGAGAGAGAAGATAGGGATGCTGAGGTTTAGTCAGGGAGAGAAAAGAAGCTAGGGAGAATGAGGTTTAAGCAGGGAGAGAAGACGATGATAATGAGGCTGAGTCAAGGTGAGAGAGGAAAATGCTGACACTGTTAACCCAAAAAACTGAAAGTGTTTTCTTCCTTTTTGTTTTGGTACTTTAAAAACACTGTTGTTGTAGACGATGTAATTGGCCTCCGAGGAGGTAATACACAGTAATTTTAGCTACCCACCTAGTGTGTGTGTGTGTGTGTGTGTGTGTGTGTGTGTGTGTGTGTGTGTGTGTGTGTGAGTGTATTTGTTTTGCTATCTATTTGAATTTTCGCTTGGTGAGGGGGGGGAGGGCAGAAGAGCTTCAATTTTTTGGGGAGCAGAAAGAACTTATGAACTCTCCATTGGCTGACTTGAATTATCTGTATGATATTAACGTGTTATTTTCGACGTGTCATCAGTTGCTGCTGTATGTGGCTGTCTACCTCGTTCCACTACTCTTACGCTGGAGTAACAATAATAATAATAATAATAATAATAATAATAATAATAATAATAATAATAATAATAATAATAATAATAATAATAATAATAATAATCTTACGCCGAAGAGATGTTTCTTGTCTTTATGAAGCGTCTGGATGTGTTTGACCAAGTGTGAGATCTATACCTGCACTGCGTACTCTGATAATCCTGTCGTATGACGTGGAAATAAGTAACTCTGTCTGACTTTTTTGGGATTATCCTAGGTACTTTACACATATGCTGCTATGTATGATAATCTATGTAACTATATTTGTGTATACCTGAATAAACTTACTTACTAACCTTGGTAAGTAACACCTACAAGTTGTTTAGAGAGACTCGTGAGCAAACAAGATGTATTTATTACAAGAAACTTTCGGTCCTGGGACCTTGATCACTTCTAACCAAAGTGATCAAGGTCCCAGGACCGAAAGTTTCTTTTAATAAATATGTCCTGGCATTTGCTCCTGTGTCTTTCTAAACCTTGCATATGACTCCAAGAACCTCCCCCTCGAACAATATTTACTGCGTAACTCCCTTATTGTACTTCGTCTTATCAGCTCGTATATGTGGTTGCCGAAGTCGTACCTTAGTTTATGTGTGGTGTGTCTCTCTCTCAACTATACTTACGAACTTCATGTTGTCGGCGTGAGGATCAGCTGAGGATGTCTGTCAGCTGCCTGGGACCAGCTATTTATACCCCCGCAAGCAGCGAGGAGGAAGACTCGACCTCGACCCCAGCTTGGACCCGTTGTGCGTGTGACGAATGTTTTTTAGCTTTTTTTTTGTTGATCGACACGTTAATAATCCTTTATCTTACGCTGCCTCAAGCGTAAATTACCATATGCCTTTTCCATTTGCATTTTCATTTAATTTTGTATGGAAGCGTGTTATACTCCTTGATTTTGTTCCTTTTGAGAATGTATAATCTCTCTTTAATTAAAATCGTTTGTGCTTACTCACTCTTGCTAGATTACTGTAGTTCACCTTGGAATTACTTCAAGTGGTTGTTGCATCATGGCAGCCGAGGAAAAAGCTTTGCCTTAAACAACTAGTTGCAACTGCAACATAGTATATGTATGTACACCGAGAGGTGTATATCGCTCATGGTATATACACTGAAAGGGTCCAAATGATTTTATAGACACTGACAGGTGTATATATCTCAGGGTATGTACAGCGAGAGGTGAATATACACTTGGAGGTGCGCATCTCTCATTGTATATATTGTGTATATCGGGAGGTGTATATCCCTCAAGAGAGCTACAACCCTGATGACCCTCGCGTAGTCGATAGGCCATAAATTAAAACTAGCCTAACCTAACTTCACGCAATCAAATTGACCAAACCTAGTTTACCTCGCGTAGACCAACTAACCTAATCTTCCCTATACTAGCCAACGTAATGCAATCTAACCTAACCTCACGTAATCTAAGCAACTCAGACTTAGCCTAACCTAATCTAGCGTTGTCTGATTTAATCTTAGTAAGTAAACAAAAGCATCTAATAGATTTCTCGTATACTTTTGAGGATATTTTGACTATTTCAAGAATACGAATACAAGAGGAACTGAATTTCATCGTAACCTGAGGTGACCCATGTAATTCTAAACTTCCCTTATGACCCTGAGGTGGTTCAAAGAGGCCCTGAGGAGGCTCACGTGACCCTGAGGTGGCCCAAGAGGCTTCATGTTCTACGTAGCCCTGAAACGCGTACGTTGCTCTGAGACGACTCTCGTGGCCATGTGAGAACCCATATGGCCCTGAAATAGGTGCGTGGTCCTGGGCTATTCCACGTTTCCCAGAGGCAGTCCGCGTGGCCCTGAGGTGGCTTGCGTGTCCCTGAGGTGGTGCACGAGGACAAGTGCTGCCTGCATAATATTAAGGGGGGGCAAAGTGACCCAGAAGTGGCCAGCGTGACTCTGAGGTTGTCTATGTTAACCTGAGGCGGCCCAGGTTACCTTGACGAAGCTCCCGTGACTCTGAGGCAGCTCATTGTGACCTTGACAAAGCTTACGTGACCCTGATGAAGCTCCCGTGACCCTGATGAAGCTCCCGTGACCCTGGTGAATCTCCCGTGACCCTGATGACTCTCCAGTGACCCTGATGAAATTTAAATTTTCCTGAGGACGTGGTTCTCAGAAAAACTGTGACGTCTTAAGAAGGCTTGCGTGACCCTGATGTGTCCACGTGGCCCTGAAGTGGCTGACATTACCCTGAGGTAGCAAACGTGGTCCTGAGATGACCCTATAACGAACGTGGTCCTCAGGTGGCTCAGAAACGATCCATGGAGTCCTGAATCGACTCTGAAATGATCCACGGGGTCCTGAGCTGACCCAGTGGGATCACACACGTTGTGCAAGATGAAGAAAATACAACTTAGCAAACTTATAAACTCGGTAGCGCACTCAGCTCACACACTGAGTGTCAGGGGTTCGATCACCGCAACGGGTGGAACCGCTGGGCATGTTTCCTTACACCTGCTGCCCATGTTCACCTAGCAGTTAAGTAGGTACCTGTGTAAAACCCCCACATAAACCTGTGTAAATACATTCACATAATACTTATAGATACATCTTACGCAAAACGACGACGCAGTGTGTAGAGTAGTGGCTACATAAATAAATAAAAAGAAATAAAGAAAAAGAGAAATCACAAGAGCGTGGCTGGAAGAGGACGATGTTTCGCTCTCTACTGCACCACTTTCACGTCACAACAGTTGTAACTTGACGACGGCCCTAGAACGGACTGAAACGTCGTCATAAGGTTCCTCTCCAAAGATGCTGGATATATGTGATACTTTTGTTCGGTTACGCGGCTTCTTAAACGTTAGTTAGGTTTCTTGAACGTTAGTTATGTGGCTTTTTAATCGTCAGTTAGATAGCTTAATCGTCGAAGTGTTAGGTAGTTTGAACGTCTAACAGTAGTTGCTAGTTTGGAAAGGGACGTCAAACAGTACTGTTGCTTCATAATTTATTATTCATTCTTATAACTCCGTCAGTGTTTGGTGGAACAGTTCCATAACGTTATTACCGTCTTGGCGAGACAAGCGAGACGTCACCTGACGTAAGAGGAACTCGTCAAAATCCAGGAGTAATGGAAAGTCATCTTACCGGTTTTATCTCCTGGACACCAAAAAAGGGCCTGCGAGTCCATCGAGGTTACCGGGATGTTTCGCCCTCGCTGAGGCCATCTTCGAAGTTACCGGGATGTTTCGCTCTCGTTGAGGCCACCTTCGAGGTTACCGGGATGTTTCGCCCTCGTTGAGGCCATCTTCGAGGTTACCGGGATGTTTCGCCCTCGTTGAGGCCATCTTCGAGGTTGCCGGGATGTTTCGCCCTCGTTGAGGCCACCTTCGAGGTTACCGGGATGTTTCGCCCTCGTTGAGGCCATCTTCGAGGTTGCCGGAATGTTTCGCCCTCGCTGAGGCCATCTTCGAAGTTACCGGGATGTTTCGCCCTCGCTGAGGCCATCTTCGAAGTTACCGGGATGCTTCGCCCTCGCTGAGGCCATCTTCAAAGTTACCGAGATGTTTCCCCTCGTTGAGGCCATCTTCGAGGTTACTGGGATGTTTCGCCCTCGTTGAGGCCATCTTCGAGGTTATCGGGATGTTTCGCCCTCGCTGAGGCCATCTTCGAAGTTACCGGGAAGTTTCGCCCTCGCTGGGGCCATCTTCGAGGTTACTGGGATGTTTCTCCCTCGTTGAGGCCACCTTCGAAGTTACCGGGATGTTTCGCCCTCGTTGAGGCCACCTTCGAAGTTACTGGGATGTTTCGCCCTCGTTGAGGCCACCTTCGAGGTTACCGGGATGTTTCACCCTCGCTGAGGCTCCCAGTTGCTGCTAAGAGAACGAACGTGTGTGAATTGTGGATGTCAAGGAGTCGTGAACGACCAGTGTAGTGAGGAGTGACCCTCTGTTGAAGTTGTTTCTGTAAAGACGCTGCCATCGGCGTCCATCCCCGGTTCTGTACAGCCTGAGAACGTTAATAACGGTGAAAAATATCAAATATCGATTTAGTCGTTGTTGAGTCTACAACGAGTCTCACCTGAGTCTTCTGTTGTATTATCCTTATCTCAACTTTCTAGACGGAATTACCGATAATTATAATGTACATAAATAACCCGCATATAGGAGAAAGTTGCTTATGATCACGTTTCTGTGTGACTAATTAATGGTCCAAGTCGGACCGAAACGTCGTCATAAGCTTCTTATATGTGCGGGTTATTTGGTATTGTTCCAGTCACGGTATTGTGCCTTTTTCTTCTTAATAATAGAGTAGCTTGTTTTTCTGATAGCCACGATGAGGACTGTACGTTGCCATGTTTTCCGTATGTATGTATGTATGTGTATATATATATATATATATATATATATATATATATATATATATATATATATATATATATATATATATATATATATATATATATATATATATATATATATATATATATATATAGACCAATACGGTCTACATGGTCTTAAGTGTTCCAAAATCAAGGGCTGGCATGCAAGACACAATGAGGTCAACAACATCATCAAGAGAACCGTTGCTACAGCTGGATGTCCAGCCGAGAGGGAGCCCCGATCACTAGCAGCCAACAATGCCCACATCTCAGCAAACCGCCCCGACGGGATCACCATCTATTCTTGGAAGAATGGCAAGCTCTTAGCATGGGACTATACCTGTGTGTCCACACTGGCTGATACCTATATCCATCACAGTGTGGGACGACAGGGAGGAGCTGCTGACCACAGGGAGGAGTACAAGATCAGCAAGTACAGGGACATAAGCCAACAGTATCAATTTGTCCCAGTGGGATCAGAGACCTTTGGATCATGGGGAAAAAATGCCACACGTTTCCTTAAAGAATTGGGTTCCAGACTCATCGACACCACCAGGGACCCAAGGGCAGCCAGTTTCATGTTCCAGCGCCTTAGCGTAGCCATCCAGAGGGGAAATGCTTGCTGCATACTTGGCTCGCGTCCAGCCTCGGAGGAGCTGGAGGAAATTCATGATCTTTGATTTATTGTACCATTGTATTCATGTTTATTTTTTCTGTAAATGTATTCTGCTTATCAATAAATGTTCACATAGAATATAAAATATATAGGGGAAGGTAGGAGAAGAAAATATTCAAACAGCTACGGGGAGAACCTTGAGTTTTCCCTGAGGTACGTTTATGGTCATCTCTGAGGATGAGGGTCCCCATTCCAGCTATAGAGGTGGTACTTCCCTATATTATATATATATATATATATATAATATATATATATATAAATATATATATATATAAATACATATATATATATATATATATATATATATATATATACATATATATATATATATATATATATATATATATATATATATATATATATATATATATATATATATATATATATATATATATATATATATATATGTATATATATGTCGTGCCGAATATGTAAAACTGGTCAATTAGCAAGAACTCATTTAAAATTAAGTCCTTTCTGAAATTTTCTTTTATACGTTTAAAGATATATTTTTTTCATTAATGTTAATGTAAAAAAATTTAATTTTGCACCAAAAGAATCTTAGAAAACTTACCTAACCTTATTATAACAAGAACAATTTATTTTAGCCTAACCCAACTAAATATATTTTAATTTGTTTACAGTAATTTAATACTAAACAAACACGGTGAAATATATTTTTTTCGTTAGGTTCAGAATGATTTTGGCGTAATTATTGCATACACAAATTTTCGCTTGTCCTATATGGCAAGAGGAGCGTTGCTATTTAAGCCAAGATCGCAAGTTCTGCCTATTCGGCACGACATATATATATATATATATATATATATATATATATATATATATGTATATATGTATATATATATATATGTATATATGTATGTATATATATATATATATATATATATATATATATAGTGGATAAAAAGGCTTCAAGAAAGAATATTTAGATTTCTTCCTGAAACCATTTGAATATTCCACTTGAATCTGCTGTATCAAACAAAAGAAAACATTCGCAGAATCCATGGAAATGGGTTATGTAACTATTGTATTGAAAAGGAGAAGCAGCATATTGCTGGTTGTAATTATGTGTGTCGCTCTTAGTGTTACGTTGCATCACGAATTCCTGAGGGATCAGGACGGACCTGAAGGTCAACTATATTATTTTCCTATTTATGGATTAGTTGTTACAGCCACGTTATTGTAACTCATAACTCGGGTTTTCTCTATGACCATTACTTGCTTAACATTTGACCATAAAAATAATATAAATAATTTTAGTGGACAAAGACTGGATTTCCTCACGTTGGCTTTAAAACACAATGATATGTAAGTGCTCATTAAACACGAAAGAAACTGTACATTAATAGGTTTTTAGTCTGTTCATTATACTAGGATGTATAAACACACACATTATGTTATGTATAATCGGTGTTATTTGCAAAAATATTTTATTCCTTGTGTTAATACGTTTGCACTTAAACATATTAAAATTTCGTGGAGGAAGTACTGCCGTAGGCCTACTGCTCATTAGATTCAAATATCTCATTCGTAAGTTTGCTAAATACGTTGTTTTTGCTGTAACTCTGTACCACACAAAGCGCATACAGTTCATAGATGATAAATAATATAAAACACAGTGCTAGAACAGGTGGAGAATAAACCCAAACAAAAAGTGCTAATGTAATATTTATTATACAGCGGGAAGAAGAATGGATTTGTCCAGAGTAAGACGACTGTGTGATGGAGAATAACCCATCCAAAACTGTCGGGGAGGAAGGTGAAAGAGGAAGGGTTTCTAATTGATGTATTTTTCACAAGCGCAAAGGACCTGCCTAGTATGGGCCAACAGGCCTGCTGCAGTGTTCCTCCTTTCTTATATTCTTATGTTCTTAAGAGCAAGTCGATCTCCTACTTATTTGTCGAAGGTGATGCCTCTAGCACGCTGATCCTGAGCGATGCGAATCTGCTCAATAGCGTGAGCTGGGAGTGGGTGAGGAGTGGGGAGGTGGTCGGACTGGGGCTGATATCCGTTCTCGTCAGCGATGAAGCTGACCTCGGTGATGGTGCCGTCAGGAAGAGTAAACCTAAGGAAAGCATCACAGTTTTTTTATTATTGAATGTTTCCTTATAATGTTAATCCACCACGACCATTCCAGAAGGAAAAATTGGCTATTTCAGGAGATATAAATATTTTGTCAGTGAAATGTGTATCTTACCTGAAGGAGCCTTGCATGTTGCTCTGTCCTGCAGATCCCGGGGTGCCGGTGTTTTGCGAGTAGAGTCTGTTGCTAGTTTCAAACTCGTGTTTGAAGTTTCCGTTTCCGTCGTCGCTCCTGACGTCATTTACGGTGACAGCTTGGACATCACGAGGATCTCCCTGAGGGAGAGCGAGAGCCAGGGAGACGAGGGAGGCGAGGAGCACCTGTAGGAGAGACAAATAGTTTGTAGTTCGAGACATGACATTGGAAACGGACGGAATGAGAAATCATCAGCTCCTGGCGTTCATCCTCCCTTATTCTTAGTTTGAACATTCTGCCATTCTACACTTCTTCAGCTTAATCACAGTCATACACACGTTTTTCCGCATTCTGCCAGCGATTCTCATGGAACTATATAAAACTGATTGTGGTATTAGAATTCCTTTATCTTTTCTATACGCGTCAGAAGTGTCTGTGCTTGTAAATGTTTATTAACGTGATTCACTAATTTCAAAGTTTTGCAAGATTTTTTGTTATAAGAACAATGAACAAATTCGTAACTTACTCCCATTATATTTACTTCCATTATATTTAGTTTAATAAATCTAATTTCCACATTCATATATCTTAAAAAAAAGATACTTAGTTTTCCTTCGCTAACTCATCAGATTTGTAGTTCTCACTAGACGTTGTTATGAGAGCCACAGCACAGGACGAACAGTGATTATTAAACTGAGACGAGTCTACGAAAACTAGTGCGGGGGAACAGTGGCGACAGCGGTAGTCATGCTAAGGCTCACCGCTTCTCTCGTGCCTTC
>NC_091310.1:37288999-37293999 GCF_038502225.1 Cherax quadricarinatus | reverse complement strand
CAGAGGATGGAGAGCATCGTAAAAATGTATGATGGCTTAGGGAGAGATGGGCACCTGGTGAAGACAGAGGTATCATGGGCATTAGTATCATCCTGGTTTCCATCCGCTTGAAGTCAGATTTTTTCCCAAGATCTCACCAATGGCGTTAGACCCAAGTGGAGCACCAAGGAGAGTACAGGCAGTGGGATCGACGACTCTTGACTCCCTGCAGGGTAGCTGTGGCCCATAACCTCGGAAGCAAGAATAAGACTTCTAAGACAATTCTTAGACTTTCTCATTGGGGCCACTTAAGTATTTCCCTGTACTGCCCTTTTATTAAATTAGGATGACTACAAAGGGATGGATGTTAAACATACCATACAAATATATAAATATATATGTCATCAACTGCATTTCAAAATCATCATCAAAAGATCAAAGGTCGGGCTCATATTTAGGCTTCAGCAGGTATTTACTCTCAGTCGTAACACTGAGTTGCTGGAAAAAGCTGGTGACACCACCTCTTTCCTATCTACTGTTGGAGATAAGTGTCGGCCACTATGGATGCAGAACACAGTATAGATGCGAGTGTCGGCCAGTATAGATGCACATGTGATGTCGCATAAAATGTACTGAGCCGTCTCCGTGATGGCGTCCAAAGACTGATATAATGCTCATTACAGGAAATTGCCACTCACGAATCGTTGTATTAACTGTGTTGGTGTGTGATTACGGGATGAAGACAACTGACGATGTCGGCATCGGTGTTGCATGCACCGCGTGCATCACTGTGATGCACCTCGCATTGCTGCGTACCATGGATCGTTGTAATGGTGTATGTTACCCTGTGTTCCACGCACGCAATACAAAACCACGATGCTGCAAATCATCTCAGCCTGCTTATTGCGCGGTGGGCCAGAGCTGCCTAGTGGTTAGTTAACGACCCTAGCTGGTCTGGTCAACCACCAGTGCTGGAGCTAACTGATAGTCTCAGGTTGTGGAATACTCTAGGAACTCAGACCTTCTCAAGCTGGTTCACATCATATTGGTTCTTTATGAATGTAGTGAATTTTGTATGTATATGTTGAGTATGTATATTCTAATGAAGAAATAGGGGTAAAATAAAAAATTCTACTGTGTTAGTTTCATTTTCTTCTTTTTACTGACACAGTACTGTTGGTAAGCCGTGGACGTAGCACGACACAGTACTGTTGGTAAGCCGTGGACGTAGCACGACACAGTACTGTTGGTAAGCCGTGGACGTAGCACGACACAGTACTGTTGGTAAGCCGTGGACGTAGCACGACACAGTACTGTTGGTAAGCCGTGGACGTAGCACGACACAGTACTGTTGGTAAGCCGTGGACGTAGCACGACACAGTACTGTTGGTAAGCCGTGGACGTAGCACGACACAGTACTGTTGGTAAGCCGTGGACGTAGCACGACACAGTACTGTTGGTAAGCCGTGGACGTAGCACGACACAGTACTGTTGGTAAGCCGTGGACGTAGCACGACACAGTACTGTTGGTAAGCCGTGGACGTAGCACGACACAGTACTGTTGGTAAGCCGTGGACGTAGCACGACACAGTACTGTTGGTAAGCCGTGGACGTAGCACGACACAGTACTGTTGGTAAGCCGTGGACGTAGCACGACACAGTACTGTTGGTGAGCCGTGGACGTAGCACGACACAGTACTGTTGGTAAGCCGTGGACGTAGCACGACACAGTACTGTTGGTGAGCCGTGGACGTAGCACGACACTGTACTGTTGGTAAGCCGTGGACGTAGCACGACACAGTACTGTTGGTAAGCCGTGGACGTAGCACGACACAGTACTGTTGGTAAGCCGTGGACGTAGCACGACACAGTACTGTTGGTAAGCCGTGGACGTAGCACGACACAGTACTGTTGGTAAGCCGTGGACGTAGCACGACACAGTACTGTTGGTAAGCCGTGGACGTAGCACGACACAGTACTGTACGTAGCTATAAAAGTACTCTGGGTCGTGAAAACCAGCTAGCTGTTGTCAATAATCTTTACCAGAGTAATACATTTAGCTGTTAAAAAATTTAACCGGTTATTATTTACCTTAGACTGAAGAAATAAAACATAAAAACAACTATTTTTTAAATAAAATCCCGTCAGATTCAGTATTAAACTAAATGTGTTTTGGTCGCTGTGTGATCCAAGAAACGTATTGCTTTATCCCGTAAGCAGGGCATGACAGTAAAACCCATAAACCTCCCGAAAAGAAACTAAGCTAATTGTGCCTGTAAAACACGTGTTACGTTTGTGTTTTAGCTGGATAAATGAGTTAATTGTCATATTTGTACATCTCACAGGCTACTAGAAATTTCATAATGTCTGGGGATTTTCCATAATTTTGTACATAAATACTCACAACAGTAATACAGGGAGACTGAGTCAGAACTTACTGTCAGTCACACGTTATATCAACCTAGAGTTCATTGATTTGACTTGACATCTGATCCTATTATCTGTGTAACTTCCATGTTCTTGTGTGTGCCTCACATAACACCAATCCTGGCTGAATGACACTAACACAGGTTAGATTAGCATTATCAAGATAAAACAATAGAATCGATCATAATCGTCACTATAGCATCAGTTTAGACCACAAGAGACACTGAATGTGATATTGAAATTTTCTTAAGAAGAAGATATATTCCAGTACTAAACGTGAAAAGACTAATTCCACCCAGAAATACCTGACTAACTACTGTACATTCAATAAAATCTCCTTTTACTATATCGATATTTGACATTTCGTTTAAATAATTTTTACGTTCAGGTTCAGGTTACTTAGATTACAAAAATCTATAAAAACGCATTTTTAACCACGCATCAGCAAATTGAAAAAAACATGCTGACTTACGACTGGCAATGAAGTGGCTGATTAAATAGAGGAAACTTCCAAATCCGAACGTTTATCATGAGTTGGAACATTACCTCATCAAAGCTCATCCCCCGACCACCTGACTTCCTGTGACATTCCAGCGATTTCATTGACTTACACAGTTCTTTGTCTCTCTTTATCTCTCTCTCCATGAGGTACTTTTATTGTCTTCTCTGAGGATGAGGGTGCCCAGTCCAGTTACAGAGGTGGTACCTCCCTATGTGTATATATATATATATATATATATATATATATATATATATATATATATATATATATATATATATATATATATATATATATATATATATATATATATATATATATATATATATATATATATATATATATATATATATATATACAAACACAAATATATTTTGTTAGTATAATGTCAAATACAGTGCTAGGAATTTATAATAATAGATAGGAAATGCATATATTTCATTTAATGTACATGGGTGAAAAGGGTGAATAGTATCCAGGAGTGGATGTGATGGAGAATACCCAAAATTTTTTAGCCTGTCGCCACGAGTTTACCATATACAGGGGAAATCAGCAGCAAAAGTCGAGGAGAAGGTCGATCTCGTATTTATTTGTCGAAAGTAATGCCTTGACGGCGCTGCTCCTCGGCGACGCGGATCTGCTCGACGGCATGGGGGGGAAGTGGGTGAGGATTGGGGAAGATGTCGGACTGGGGCTGGTATCCGTTCTCGTTGGCGATGAAGCGGACCTCAGCGATGGTGCCGTCGGGAAGAGTGAACCTAAGGAAGGTATAACATGATTTTTTTAAATATGTTCCTCTCTTGTAAAACAATGTTAAATTTTCACGAATATGCGAAGAAACTGGTCATTTTATTCATGAAAATCATTTTCCGTCAGTGAAATGTGTATCTTACCTGAAGGAGCCCTGCATGTTGCTCTGTCCTTCTGATCCCGGGGTGCCGGTGTTTTGCGAGTAGATTCCGTTGCTAGTTTCAAACTCGTGATTGAAGTTTCCATCGCCGTTGTCGCTTCTGACGTCATTTACGATGACAGCTTCGACGTCGCGAGGATCTCCCTGAGGGAGGGCGAGAGCCAGGGAGGCGAGGCAGACCAAGAGCACCTGCAGGAGAAACAAAGAATTTGTAATGAGAGCATATGGCATTAGAAGAAGACGGAGACAGCAGTCACCAAAGTCTGTCGTTCATCTTTACTATCTCAGCTTAAAGAATCAAGGTTATTCGTGAGCTGCAGTCTGTCAACAGTTATTCTGCAGCTATATTAAGCTCAATGTTTAGGTGGACTTAAAATCTTGTTATGTACATAAGCTCGTGCAGGGAAGTGTTTGCACTGAATAATGATTGCTAGCCTCATTCGCTGAGTAGACTGCTTTCATTAAATGCAAGTTGAAAGCCTAAAATTAAATTCAGTGAACTGTTTGGAGTGGATGACGTCTGCCTGCCTAGGATTTTAAGGATTTTTAGTAATCACTTTTACTGCTTAATTTTATTCCACGACCATCTCAAATTATGTAAACTAAAAATTGGTTCGCAGTTGACGTTAAGATTGCCAGTGAGAAGGAGCACAGTAACGCATCAGGAAATTATGGAAGAACATTGATGATGAAGCTTGTATGCGTTCACGACAGGTACTATGTGAGAGTGGTGGTGAGGGCAGTGTGTAATGTTTGAGATTGGTGGTGAGGGCAGTGTGTAATGTTTGAGAGTGGTGGTGAGGGCAGTGTGTAATGTTTGACAGTGGTGGTGAGGGCAGTGTGTAATGTTTGAGAGTGGTGGTGAGGGCAGTGTGTAATGTTTGAGAGTGGTGGTGAGGGCAGTGTGTAATGTTTGAGAGTGGTGGTGAGGGCAGTGTGTGGTGTTTGAGAGTGGTGGTGAGGGCAGTGTATAATGTTTGACAGTGGTGGTGAGGGCAGTGTGTAATGTTTGAGAGTGGTGGTGAGGGCAGTGTGTAATGTTTGAGAGTGGTGATGAGGGCAGTGTGTGGTGTTTGAGAGTGGTGGTGAGGGCAGTGTGTGGTGTTTGAGAGTGGTGGTGAGGGCAGTGTATAATGTTTGACAGTGGTGGTGAGGGGAGTGTGTAATGTTTGAGACTGGTGGTGA
>NC_091310.1:37258999-37283999 GCF_038502225.1 Cherax quadricarinatus | reverse complement strand
ATATATATATATATATATATATATATATATATATATATATATATATATATATATATATATATATATATATATATATATATATATATATATATATATATATATGCAAGGAATTCGCGAGAGCAGGCGAAATATACACAAACACTGATCTCTGGCTGAAGGAGACTCGAGCCTAAGAACCTTAGGACAAGGTACGCAGTGCTTTACCAATCTACCACAAGGCAGCCAGCTTTCCCTGAAAGCTGGCTGCCTTGGATCAAAACGTGTAGCGCAAGCTACACGCCAAGGTATTGTCCAGAGTGGGTAGATTGGTAAAGCACTGCGTACCTTGTCCTAAGGTTCGTAGGTTCGAGTCTCCTTCAGCCAGAGATCAGTGTTTATATATATATATATATATATATATATATATTTCTAATAAATACTGTATATACCAGCATCATCCATCATGTGTGTAGGATGGAACAAGAAGTTAGTTGTTCGTTGCTCTGTGGACCATGATTCTCTAACGAGTTTATCATTAAACTTCTGCATGAAAGTGACTGAAAAATCTTCCACGGGTTGAGAGTCTTCCAACCTGTTTTAAGGAAGTATCAGATATGTTAATAACCTGTATATTGAATGGTCTTCTGGGTCTCGGTCAGTGTTGACGTACATGTGCGGTCGCTTGGAGTACAGAAAATTCTGTTAATGCTCGTTACAGAATATTGCTGTCACTGAACTGCGGTTAACTGGTTTAATGCGATAGCGTGTGACCTTGGGATGAAGATAACTGATAAAATCGGCTTCGGTTAACTGTTAAATGTTATTTAGGCTCCCTTTTTTATGTAGTTAAATTAATGGACTAAACATTACAGACATAAACCTCATGTGACGTAGAAAAATATCTCTCATTTTTCCAAATTAGCATACTGTCAAAATTAATATATGCAAAGATAGCAGTCCTAATTCCCAGTTTGAATCGAGGCTCTCAAATTACAGTGAAATATGTTTTATTACCCTGATTAATAAAAAGACGGGTATTAATTACATGAATCGACTCCCGACTCAATAACTGTGGTTTTAAACTTGGGAAAGTCTCATAGTACATTACTTACTGTAAGGATGGAGAAAACTGGCATGCAAATTTTGGCTTTGGAGAAGGACTAGTGGATGTCCTTGTAAGTGATGTCCTTGGACCGGCCTCCGGGGGTATCTCACGGGTCCGTCTTCCGGGGCCTTTCTCCGGGGTCATTTTCTGGGGGCCATCCTCTACTAAGTTCTGACTGTTTTCTTGCCCCCGTTTATATGTTAACCTACCTGGCTGCGTGTGTACCTGCCTGCCTGCCTGCCCGCCTGCCCGCCTGCCTGCCTGCCTGCCCGCCTGCCTGCCTGCCTGCCTGCCTGCCTGCCTGTCCGTCTGCCTGCCTGCTCGCCTGCCTGCCTGCCTGCCTGCCTGCCTGCCTGCCTGCCTGCCTACCTGCCTGCCTGCCTGTCCGTCTGCATGCCTGCCTGCATGCCTGTCCCTCTGCCTGCCTGCCTGTATACCTATCCGCCTGCCTTCCTGCATTCTTGTCCGCCTGCCTGCCGGACTGCCTTTCTACCTGAATACCTGTCCGCCTGCCTACCTGCATATTTGTCCGCCTGCCTGCCTTTCTGCCTGCATACCTGTCCGCCTGCCTACCTGCTTGCATGCCTGCCTGCCTGTCTGCATATCTGCCTGCCTGTCTGCATATCTGCTTCCTTGTGCGTGTTCTTGGAAATCGTGAGAAGAAGATCTAGTTATTACCTGGTCGTGTAATTCCAAGATGGATGTCTACCAGTTGTGTGGATACCTGTGTTTACGAGATACTGATGAACCTTTTTTTTTATGAAGGATGTCTCCTTCTTTTTCTTGGATTTGATGTAAGTGAGGACGAAGATGCGAATGTGGAGAGGAAGTGGAAAGGGAGGAGGAGGAGGAGGAGGCTAGGAATTGGTGTGACTGTGCCTTATCTGTGGGTGTGTGTGTGTGTATTCACCTAATCGTGGTTGCAGTGGTCGATTCATAGCTCCTGGTTCCGCGTCTTCGCTGGTCGCTACTAGGTCACTCGCTGCTCCGTGAGCTTTATCATACCTCTTCTTAAAGCTATACATGGATCCTGCCTCCACCACATCACTTTCCAGACTATTCCAATTCCTGACAACTCTGTGACTGAAGAAATACCTCCTAACATCTCTGTGACTCATCTGAGACTTCAATATCCAATTGTATGCGTGTGTGTGTGTGTGTGCATATGTGTGTGTGTGTGTGTGTGTGTGTGTGTGTGTGCGTGTGTGTGTGTGTGTGTGTGTGTGTGTGTGTGTGTGTGTGTGTGTGTGTGTGTGTGTGTGTGTGTGAACACGTCTTAGGTTTATTTTTTCTTGCTTTGTCATCTGGTCTCTTTGGTTTATATTTTATTTATTATCAAGAAACACAGGGGAGACAGGATGAAGTTAGAGCAGCATGTGGACCAGAAGTCACACTTGCTCTGTTCTCTATGTAGCTTTAATTGATTTATGTCATCGGGTGATTTTCTTGTGGATAGAGGGAATTCTTGTTTTTAACTTATGTCTCTTTCTCTAGTTTTCATTCTCTCTTCGTTCCTCCCATATCCTCCCTTCCTGTCTCCCATTTACTCTCACGTAGTCCCACTCTCCCACGCACACTCTCCCCACTGTAAACTCCCTCCTACCAGTAGCGTGAGGCTAGCGTGAGTGAAGGACACACTCCTCTCTCTCGCTTGCTCCAACACGCCCCCTACCAGGAACACCGTAAACCTTCTTCTAAAGAACACGACAGGGTGTGATTTGGGACTGCCGGTCGTGCTCATTACCTGCAATAACAGTGGCTTGTAGACCTTGTTCCACTGGTATTTCTTCCTATGGTGTAGAGCAAACCTTTGCCACACACAACGTTTCGCTCTGGGTAGAGCAGTACCCGCCGCGAAATGCAGCTGTTGTTTTGTCAGCCATGTTTGCTTGAAATACCCGCCATCCAAAGCATCGCATCCATTCTTTAAAAAAAAAAAAAAACGTTTTGGAACAAGGGCGAAATGTTGTCTCCGATGACAGCTTGCCCTGTTGCGTGTGTTCTTCGAATACTGTTGTCGACGGTGAGATGTTCGGAACCTAAGTCTGGTGTCTGGAATCCTGATCTGGTGTTTGGAACCCTGATCTGGTGTCTGGAACCCTGATCTGGTGTTTGGAACCCTGATCTATTGTCTGGAACCCTGATCTGGTGTTTGGAACCCTGATCTATTGTCTGGAACCCTGATCTGGTGTTTGGAACCCTGATCTGGTGTCTGGAACCCTGATCTGGTGTCTGGAACCCTGATCTGGTGTCTGGAACCCTGATCTGGTGTTTGGAACCAGAGCTGGTGTTTGGAACCCTGATCTGGTGTTTGGAACCCTGATCTGGTGTTTGGAACCCTGATCTGGTGTTTGGAACCCTGATCTGGTGTTTGGAACCCTGATCTGGTGTCTGGAACCCTGATCTGGTGTTTGGAGCCCTGATCTGATGTTTGGAACCCTGATCTGGTGTCTGGAACCATGATCTGGTGTTTGGAGCCCTAATCTGGTGTTTCGAACCCTGATCTAGTGTTTGGAACCCTGATCTGGTGTTTGGAGCCCTAATCTGGTGTTTGGAGCCCTGATCTGGTGTCTGGAATCCTGATCTGGTGCTTGGAACCCTGATCTGGTGTTTGGAACCCTGATCTATTGTCTGGAACCCTGATCTGGTGTCTGGAACCCTGATCTGGTGTCTGGAACCCTGATCTGGTGTCTGGAACCCTGATCAGGTGTCTGGAACCCTGATCTGGTGTTTGGAACCCAGAGCTGGTGTTTGGAACCCTGATCTGGTGTTTGGAACCCTGATCTGGTGTTTGGAACCCTGATCTGGTGTTTGGAACCCTGATCTGGTGTTTGGAACCCTGATCTGGTGTTTGGAACCCTGATCTGGTGTCTGGAGCCCTAATCTGGTGTCTGGAGCCCTGATATGTTTTCTGGAACCCTGATCTGGTGTCTGGAACCCTGATATGGTGTTTGGAACCTAGGTCTGGTGTCTGGAACCCTGATCTGGTGTTTGGAACCCTGATCTGGTGTTTGGAACCATGATCTGGTGTTTGGAGCCCTAATCTGGTGTTTCGAACCCTGATCTAGTGTTTGGAACCCTGATCTGGTGTTTGGAGCCCTAATCTGGTGTTTGGAGCCCTGATCTGGTGTCTGGAATCCTGATCTGGTGCTTGGAACCCTGATCTGGTGTTTGGAACCCTGATCTATTGTCTGGAACCCTGATCTGGTGTCTGGAACCCTGATCTGGTGTCTGGAACCCTGATCTGGTGTCTGGAACCCTGATCTGGTGTCTGGAACCCTGATCTGGTGTTTGGAACCCAGAGCTGGTGTTTGGAACCCTGATCTGGTGTTTGGAACCCTGGTCTGGTGTTTGGAACCCTGATCTGGTGTTTGGAACCCTGATCTGGTGTCTGGAGCCCTAATCTGGTGTCTGGAGCCCTGATATGTTTTCTGGAACCCTGATCTGGTGTCTGGAACCCTGATATGGTGTTTGGAACCTAGGTCTGGTGTCTGGAACCCTGATCTGGTGTTTGGAACCCTGATCTGGTGTTTGGAACCCTGAGCTGGTGTCTGGAACCCTGATCTGGTGTCTGGAACCCTGATCTGGTGTTTAGAACCCTGATCTGGTGTTTGGAACCCTGATCTGGTGTTTGGAGCCATAATCTGATGTTTGGAACCATAATCTGGTGTTTGGAACCCTGATCTGGTGTATGGAACCCTGATCTGGTGTTTGGAGCCCTGATCTGATGTTTGGAACCCTGATCTGGTGTCTGGAACCATGATCTGGTGTTTGGAGCCCTAATCTGGTGTTTGGAACCCTGATCTGGTGTTTGGAACCCTGATCTGGTGTTTGGAGCCCTAATCTGGTGTTTGGAGCCCTGATCTGGTGTCTGGAATCCTGATCTGGTGCTTGGAACCCTGATCTGGTGTTTGGAACCCTGATCTATTGTCTGGAACCCTGATCTGGTGTCTGGAACCCTGATCTGGTGTCTGGAATCCTGATCTGGTGTCTGGAACCCTGATCTGGTGTCTGGAACCCTGATCTTGTGTTTGGAACCCAGAGCTGGTGTTTGGAACCCTGATCTGGTGTTTGGAACCCTGATCTGGTGTTTGGAACCCTGATCTGGTGTTTGGAACCCTGATCTGGTGTTTGGAACCCTGATCTGGTGTTTGGAACCCTGATCTGGTGTCTGGAGCCCTAATCTGGTGTCTGGAGCCCTGATATGTTTTCTGGAACCCTGATCTGGTGTCTGGAACCCTGATATGGTGTTTGGAACCTAGGTCTGGTGTCTGGAACCCTGATCTGGTGTTTGGAACCCTGATCTGGTGTTTGGAACCCTGATCTGGTGTCTGGAACCCTGATCTGGTGTCTGGAACCCTGATCTGGTGTCTGGAACCCTGATCTTGTGTTTGGAACCCTGATCTGGTGTTTGGAACCCTGATCTGGTGTTTGGAACCCTGATCTGGTGTTTGGAACCCTGATCTGGTGTTTGGAACCCTGATCTGGTGTTTGGAACCCTGATCTGGTGTCTGGAGCCCTAATCTGGTGTCTGGAGCCCTGATATGTTTTCTGGAACCCTGATCTGGTGTCTGGAACCCTGATATGGTGTTTGGAACCTAGGTCTGGTGTCTGGAACCCTGATCTGATGTTTGGAACCATAATCTGGAGTTTGGAACCCTGATCTGGTGTCTGGAACCCTGATCTGATGTTTGGAACCCTGATCTGGTGTCTGGAACCATGATCTGGTGTTTGGAACCCTGATCTGGTGTTTGGAGCCCTAATCTGGTGTTTGGAGCCCTGATCTGGTGTCTGGAATCCTGATCTGGTGTTTGGAGCCCTGATCTGGTGTCTGGAATCCTGATCTGGTGCTTGGAACCCTGATCTGGTGTTTGGAACCCTGATCTATTGTCTGGAACCCTGATCTGGTGTCTGGAACCCTGATCTGGTGTCTTGAACCCTGATCTGGTGTCTGGAACCCTGATCTGGTGTCTGGAACCCTGATCTGGTGTTTGGAACCCATAGTTGGTGTTTGGAACCCTGATCTGGTGTTTGGAACCCTGATCTGGTGTTTGGAACCCTGATCTGGTGTTTGAAACCCTGATCTGGTGTTTGGAACCCTGATCTGGTGTTTGGAACCCTGATCTGGTGTCTGGAGCCCTAATCTGGTGTCTGGAGCCCTGATATGTTTTCTGGAACCCTGATCTGGTGTCTGGAACCCTGATATGGTGTTTGGAACCTAGGTCTGGTGTCTGGAACCCTGATCTGGTGTTTGGAACCCTGATCTGGTGTTTGGAACCCTGATCTGGTGTCTCGAGCCCTGATCTGGTGTCTGGAACCCTGATATGGTGTTTGGAGCCCTGATCTGGTGTCTGGAGCCCTAATCTGGTGTCTGGAGCCCTGATCTGTTGTCTGGAACCCTGATCTAGTTCTCTGAAACCCTGTTGTGGTGTTATGAACCTAGGTCTAGTGTCTGGAACCCTGATCTGGTGTTTGGAGCTCTAATCTGGTGTTTGGAGCCCTGATCTGGTGTCTGGAGCCCTGATCTGGTGTCTGGAACCCTGATCTGGTGTTTGGAGCCCTGATCTGGTGTCTGGAGGCCTAATCTGGTGTCTGGAGCCCTTATCTGTTGTCTGGAACCCTGATCTGGTGCCTGGAACCCTGATCTGGTGTTTGAAACCTACGTCTGGTGTCTGGAACCCTGATCTGGTGTCTGGAACCCTGATCTGGTGTCTGGAACCCTGATCTGGTGTTTGAAACCCTGTTCTTTTTTCACTCCCACAGTTGGATTTAATAACTCCCACAGTGGGACTTTTGATCCTCTTAGTTCCTCTTGTTCCTCCTGGTTCCTGTTGACCCTCTTAGTTCCTGTTAAACCTCTTGGTTCCTGTTGATCCTTTTAATCCCAGGAGATCCTCTGTTTATCCAGCTCTTCCTCTCTTAGTTGCATAAGAACAATAAATAATGAATCATTAAGAACGTAAACATAAAAGAAGCTGCTGGAGACGCCAGTCAACTATCCCAGAAATTATGAAAAAAATAAGTTTTTGCAAGCTGACAGTGAAAGAAGAAGAATTATTGCAAATCACAATGAAACATAAGCAATATTAATAATTTATTGTTATTATTATTATTATTATTATTATTATTATTATTATTATTATTATTATTATTATTGTTATTATTATTATTATTATTATTATTATTATTATTATTATTATTATTATTATTATTATTATTATTATTGTTATTGTTATTGTTATTATTATTATTATTATTATTATTATTATTATTATTATTATTATTAATATAATTATTATTATTATTATTATTATTATTATTAATATAATTATTATTATTATTATTATTATTATTATTATTATTATTATTATTATTATTATTATTATTATTATTATTATTGCTATTAATATGGTTATCATGATTATTATTATTATTATTGTTTTGGTAAACTTATAAAGGCCATTCAATTTTTGTTCAGCAGATGTGGAATATTCATCTCTAAAAGATCGTCTTAGAGATAACAGTCGTCTTAGATATCAGTCGTCTTAGAGATATCAGTCGATTAGATATATCAGTCATTTTAGATATCAGTCGTCTTTAAGATATCAGTCGTCTTAGATATCAGCCGTGTTAGAGATATCAGTCGACCTAGATATCAGCCGTGTTAGAGATATCAGTCGACCTAGATATCAGCCGTGTTAGAGATATCAGTCGACCTAGATATCAGCCGTCTTAGAGATAATCATCTTCCAGAACAACAATGAAAGCGAAGTGTCACAAAATTTGTAAACGAAAACTGGGGAACGTTTCTGTCCGTCATGGACCACAGTGAAGGGACCCGCAGAAGCGCCTTCCCGTTTTCGTGTCCAATTTGCGGGTCAGATGAGAATTAATGGTATTCGCCAAGAACGTCAGAATTATGAACCTCAGTTATGAGAGTCGCTCCTCTCACCACTGGGCAGCGGCAGTGAGTAATAATTCAGAGCCGGATTAAGATTTTGTAAGGCTCCTGGGCTACAAGTACTGTGAGGCCCCTGGGCAATTGGTACTGTAAATCCCCTGGGCTACAAGTACTGTGAGACCCCTGGGCTACAAGTACTGTGAGGCCCCCGGGCTACAAGCACTGTGAGGCCCCCGGGCTACAAGTACTGTGAGGCCCTTGGGCAATTGGTACTGTGAAGCCCCTGGGCTACAAGTACTGTGAGGCCCCCGGGCTACAAGTACTCTGAGGCCCCCGGGCTACAAGTACTGTGAGGTCCCTGGGCAACAGGTACTATGAGGCCCCTGATCAGAGGCCCCTGGGCTTCAGCCCCTGGAGGTTCTCCAGCTGGCGGAGGCCCCTGGGCTGCAGTCCCTGAAGCCCATGTCTTAATCCGGCCCTGGTTAGTATGCAAATATTAGTTAAGACCTTATTTTTAAGAATATTCACCCCTCTTTCTAATATTCACGATTTTTTCTAATATACTAATGTTTACTTACTGGATGAGAATATGTTAGGCATCCATCGTGCAGAGTGGAAAGTGACACCCATGTGTAGGAGACACTAGCAAAGATATCGAAGAATGGGGAACTAGGAGACACTAACAGAGGTATCGAAGAATGGGGAACTAGGTGACACTAGCAGAGGTATCGAAGAATGGGGAACTAGAAGACACTAGCAGAGGCATCGAAGAATATGAAACTAGGAGACACTAACAGAAGTATCGAAGAATGGGGAACTAGGAGACACTAGCAGAGGTATCGAAGAATGGGGAACTAGGAGACACTAACAGAGGTATCGAAGAATGGGAAACTAGGAGACACTAACAGAGGTATCGAAGAATGGGGAACTAGGAGACACTAGCAGAAGTATGGAAGAATGGAGAACTAGGAAACACTAGCAGAAGTATCAAAGAATGGGGAATGAACTAGGAGACATTAGCAGAGGTGTCGACGAATGGGGAACTAGGAGACACTAGAAGAAGTATGGAATAATGGGGAACTAGGAGACACTAGCAGAAGTATGGAAGAATGGGGAACTAGGAGATACTACCAGAAGTATGGAAGAATGAGGAATTAGGAGACACTAGGGGAAGTAGGGGGAGGAAGGAAACTGGAAGTAACGACTAACAGAAGTAGGTAAAAGAGAATAACTGGAAGGAAAATATGTTATAGCTGAGGAATGAGACAAGCGAAACTCTTTGGAACAGATGAACGACAAATAAAAAAAGAAAGCAATAAATAAAAGAAATAAATTACTATGGTACAAGTGAAGACTGGGAAGTAAAGGAACCAGAAATGTGAAGAGAAGTCACGAAGTCTTACGTGTGTGGGGCAATGTGCGACATCACGAAGTCTTACTTGTGGCGGGTAGCATGAGAGATCACGAAGTCTTACGTGTGGGGGGGTAGCGTGAGACATCATGAAGTCTTACGTGTGGGGGGTAGCGTGATACATCATGAAGTCTTACGTGTGGGGGGTAGCGTGAGACATCATGAAGTCTTACGTGTGGGGGGGGTAGCGTGAGACATCATGAAGTCTGACGTCTGCGGGGGAGCGTGAGACATCACGAAAATCGTCACAAAATCAATACAAAGTTGAAAGTGCTCAAGTGCCAAGGGTCAGCGCAGGGAAGAAAGTTTAGAAGAGGGAGCTGGATTGAAACGACCGGAGGTGATGCAACACCTGTCGTCGTCTGGCAGAACAATGAGGTGCTTACTTCTGAGAAGACGTTGCTGAGGTAACTGTCCATTTATGGTGAGGGATTACAGGGGGATTTGACAAGATTTAGGACCATGGTGGGGAGGAGGGTCAGCGTTCTCAATATCCGAGGTTATTGTATTTTCTTATGTGGCTCTAAAATTGTATGGGACACTCAAGGAAAAATGTGTTGGAGTCTCGATCCTCTGTCCGCTAATCTTGGCGAGCTTTCTGACCAGTCACGATGTTAATTATCATAACACTGGTGGAATCTTAATGACGAGATTGTAAGCAACTTACTAAATGGAGTGCAGTTCGAGCCCATCACTAGAGAGTCCAAAAACTAGCAGGCGTGGTAAAGTGAGCAATGCAATGGCCTGTTAATTTTAGGCCTTTCTTGCCATGGTCTCGAACCCTCACTCCTTTCAGTGAGTTCCTTGTCACTGCCTTTGCAATGGGATGTATTTGCAGAGGAATCACGAGTTTGAGACTGACAAGATGAAAGATGTAGAGCGAGCAGACGGATGGAAGGAGTTCAAGGGGACAAAACTGCGTCGAGGCTCAGTTGTCTCAGAGATGTGTAAAAGACGTATGTGCACGATTATTAAAGTGTGGAGTGGAGGGTGGGGACGCGCGGGGTCTGTGCTGCCACCACCCAAAAGCGGTCTGAAAAGACCTAGGTCCGGGGGTTGACTAGTCACAGAAGTTGAAGACTGAGTGGAACGAGACTGGGACTGAAGGAGAACACCTGAAATACGGGTAGCAGTTGAATCGGAGGAAGAACACTGCAACTGAAAGTAAGTTTTCAATGGAAGCGCCGTTAACCATGCATAATATGGAAAAAAGAAGGTTTGACTTGGGTAATAAGCGAGCCCTTGAGTTCAGCATGGTGGCAAATATGTTCTGTGTATTTTAAAGAATGTTGCAGAGAGACCGCGCGAAGAAGGACGACACAGCCGTAGAGTGAAGTGAGTTGATGTGGCGCCACCTGCCGTTTAGATTGTGCAATGCGCATCAACTTGTGAAACTGTCTCCAGCCAACGTCAACCTCGTCTCACAATATGATGTATAGGCCAGTCGAAGTTATAAGCCCAGGGACAAGCTTTTCCGTCATATAATAGAGCCTCGACAGTGCTTAACTCCAGTGTAAAAACCCTCTGCCCAGTTCTCAGTGGCAAACACGAAACAAAACTAACGGTGGTAAGGACCCCTGTATGTCTCACGACCGAAGACAGACAATAGTTTGGAGCGCCGGGAAGACCACTTGGAAGCAAGAGAGGATAGAAACGTTCTCTTGATCAGTCTGTGTGTGTGAGATTTTATCCCAAGGAACAAAGTCACATATAACAACATCAAGTGGGTTTCCGCGACTGCGATGTTAAACTGCTATTACGTTACGGAGGCTCGAAGATGAATAGCGGTCCGGTGGTCATAATGACGTTCCTCCATTCCTCTTGCTGTCGACCGTGTCAGATCAAGGAAAGCTTAACCCTGCTGTTGTATCAACGTTACTTGTTAGGAACCTCGTGTCTGATGCAAACTCAGAGTCCTGGTCAGTATGGGACATCCTCCGGAAGCTGTTATTTTTCTCATTATCTGATGATTCGTTCACTGGCTAAGCAATATAACCAGTGCCTCATGTTGGTGCAAAAACCTCATTAAGACCATATATATTAAGAGGTGGTTTTAAAAATATACACCCTCGTGTGTGTGTGTGTGTGTGTGTGTGTGTGTGTGTGTGTGTGTGTGTGTGTGTGTGTGTGTGTGTGTATAGTGCAATGCAAAATATTTACATATGATTGCATCTTGTTTAAGAAATCTTTACATATGATTGCATCTTGTTTAAGAAATATATGCTCTAAAAACTGGCATACCTCTTACTTACAAACAAGCTTCAGCCTCCACTTTTCCCCAGTGATGTCGCTCATAAATTTTCTGTCCACCTCGTTCTGTTTTTGCATATTTATATACAGTCTTTATATCTCCTCTCCCGGTCCCATCTTCGATCAAGACATTTTCAGTGCCTTCCCGTCTAACTCGCTCTTATAATTTTTTGAAAAAAAAAAAAAAATTGTGGAAGTAATTTGAACTTTTAACGTTTTTACCATATATTCCTCAAGGTATAGACAGCACATAACCACGTATTTAGATTTTGGTTTAGCATGTGTCATGGAAACAAACTGTGTCATTCATTTATTGGAAATCTATTGTAAAATAAAATCTATTGTAAAATGAGCGATCTTAGCGTAGGAGCTTTCCCAATGCTGCCTTTGTATATTTAATTTTCTGATGGTAACCTTTACTTGTAATGTTCCAAAAGGCTGAAGGATATATACACAGACAAGTATACATATATACACAGAGAAGTATACATATAGTGAGGGTTTACTCTTTATTTTAGGGATTAGATCCTTGACTGGTGATAAACACTTTATATACAGCTTAATTACTCTCGTGTAATCGATAGCCGTTAAACACCATTAATCAATAAATCCGAAGGGCACAGGATATATATATACTTAGGTATCTAAATTCCTCAATTTATGTAGACCAGGAGATATATATCTTCCACCCTACATCCTCCTATAGGTGAATATCTGTTTACACACTACAGAATAGGTAAAACTTGCGATTTCTGCTTAAATTGCCGAATAAGGCAAGCGAAAAGTTGTGTATGCAGTAATTTCACAAAAATCATTCTGAACCTAACGAAAAAAAAATATATTTCATTGTGTCTGTTTATTATTGAATTATTGTAAACTTATCTAAAACATATTTAGTTGGATTAGGCTAAATTAAATTGCGCTTGTTATAATAAGGTTAGGTATATCTTTAAACGTATAAGAGAAAATTTTAAAAAAGGACTTAATTTTAAATGAGTTCTTGCTAAATGACCAATATTACCTATTCGGCACGACACACACACACACACACACACACACACACACATATATATATATATATATATATATATATATATATATATATATATATATATATATATATATAGTAATACGACTATGCCTTTCTTTTAGGTAATTACCTCTTGTGTTGTTGTAATAGGTTCGCTGACCAGCTCGTGTATGTCCTTCACTCTCGCCTCAGTCCTGTCTATATTCTTCCTCTTTGTTTACTCTTAAATCACTTATTCTTTCTTATTTAAATATTTAATGACGCATTCTTTTAATAATATTTAATCGCTTCCTCGGACATTACATTTAATAACCATTGTTTTCATTTTTCTTGACTCTCAGATTAGTCAAACTGACTCTTAGTTTACTGTTAATCACTTTGCCCTTCTCACTGTTTCTCGTTCGCTCTCACACACACTTTCTCTTTCCATTCCTTCTTAATCTCTCATTCACTCTCGGTAAAGCTCGCTCACTCTCAGGCACGCCCAGACATACTCCCAGTCACGCTCACGCGTGACTGGGAGTATGTCTGGGCGTGCCTATTTACTTTCAGTCAGTCAGACACACTCAGGTGTGTCTGATGGAATTAGACTCACGTCAGGTAATTCTTACCTTCAAATTAACAAATAAATTATAGTAAATTATTTCACAATGAAAACACACTTGCATACGTGTTTGTTCTACAATACAGTGGTTTCAGTAGAGGAGAAATCTGGTAGTTCACCATGTAGATACAGGCGTTATCTGGAAGGCAACAGGTAGAAGACACTAGGAAAGAGGCAGCAACTAGATGTAGGCGCCATCTATTTGCTGTTTCGCAAGTACGAAACAGAAGGTAGGATGTAGATGTAGTAGATGTAGTAGGTAGGAAGCAGCAGATATTTAGAGACAGCATGTAGACGGAGTAGGGAAGAGGCAGCAGGTAGTAGGAGGCAATATGAAGATGGAGACACCATGTAGTAGGAGGCATGTAGCAGGAGACAGCAGGTAGAGAAAGGCAGAGAGCAGATGGAGACGTGTTTTGGAGGCAGCAGCAAGTGGAAGGAGGCTGATAGGAGGCAGCGTGTAGGAGGCAGGGAGAGTAGCCTACTCTCCTTGACCTGTCTGAACCCAAGATGAGTTTGTGTACGGTACTGACCACTAGTGTCCTGTTCAAAACGGAGGGAAGGGAGGGATGGAGGCAAAAAGAGAGGGAAGATGATGAAGGGAGACATATGAAGGAATCGTGAGAACTACAGAAGAAGATGAGAGCAGTGATGGCATCCCGTGTGTTCCGACGCGTGTGTTGCAACCCTTGTAACACATGGAACCCCGAGGACAAGTTTACTGTAACTTAGTACCTTTGTTGTGTGCTGCCGCCCTACCCTGTATGACTGTTACATTGTGGGAACTCCAGCAGTGTGCTGCCAACCTACCCTATATGACTGTTACATTGTGGGAACTCCAGCAGTGTGCTGCCAACCTACCCTATATGACTGTTACATTGTGGGAACTCCAGCAGTGTGCTGCCAACCTACCCTATATGACTGTTACATTGTGGGAACTCCAGCAGTGTGCTGCCACTCTATTCAAGTGACGAAGTCAGTAAACCTGAGCTGGGAGGTTTCAGTGGGGCGAAAAGGAAATCATGAATTCCGTTAAAAGTTCATCAGCTACGGCAGCTTCAAGGGTTTCCTTCTAACCGAGCTGCTGTAGTTACTTTCACCTGGGAATGACCACCTATCAGGATGGCCTATCACACACACACACACACACACACACACACACACACACACACAAAGCAAATGAAATGTGTGGTTATTGTGTAATGTTTGTAGTGGTGGTAGTTAAGGTGCCTACATCTATCTACCTTCGCACTAACAACCCCTCAACTGTCCACCAAACAACCCCTCGTCTATCCACCTGCTACAACAGCTGTTGCAGCGCTGTATGCCCCTTGTGCTTTAGCGCTTCTTTTTTTATTATAATAGTAATATAACAGCTGCTTTTACTTCCTAAATAAATACAGCATTGTATTATAATGTATTTTATTATTATAATGTATTATGATGTATTTGATTATGTATCATGTATTATATTTTTTATCAGTAAATTAATATTTACAAATAAAAAATGTATAATAGATCTTAGCATGTTAAATATCAGCCTACACGCCATTATTCTCCCTCCCTTATTCACTCTCCTACCTTCTCCCTCCCTTATTTTCTCTCATTCGCTCTCCCTTATTTTTTCTCCTTCTCCCTTCCTTATTTTCTCCCATTCGCTCTCCCTTATTTTTTCTCCTTCTCCCTCCCTTATTTTCTCTCATTCGCTCTCCCTTATTTTTTCTCCTTCTCCCCCCCTTATTCTCTCTCCCGTATTATCATCCTCCTCCTTGTCTCCCTTATTTTCACTCTTCCTTATTCTCACTCTCCCTTCTCTCTACCTCTGCCTCATCCCTCACTCTCTTCCCTCCCTATTCTCATACCATCTAATTATTTATTTTTGGTTCACCGTAGCTCCATCGCACTCATACTTCACCCTTTTCTTTCTCCCTCCATACTTCCTTCCCTCTTTCCTTCCCTTCCTCTCTCCCATTTTTCCTCTCACCTCGCTGACCCTTAACTGTACACAGCCTCTCATTGCTTTCAGTTTCAGGACCTGTGACCGGTTTCAATGTCTTGAGGCATGTCTGTGAGCACTGATTATCCCTGTCAGGAGGGAGGGAGAGAAGGAAGGTGGGAGGAAGGGAAGATGGTTAGGAGAGAAGGGGAGAGAGAGAGGGAAGGTGGGAATGAGAGAGGGATGGTGAGAGGGAGAGAGGGAAGTATGGAGGGAGGGAAGGAAGGTGAGAGGGAGGCAGGGGAGGGAGGAAAGGTGTTGGATCAGGATGGGGGGGGAAAGATGGTGGGTCAGCACTTATGGGGGGGGAGGTGTTGGATCAAGAAGGTGGGAAGAAGGGAGGGAGGGAGATTGGAGTTAAGATGAAGTTAGGAAGATGAGTTGGAATAAGGACGGGAAGGAGAGACGCGAATAGAGAAATGAAGGAAGATGGCATTTTTCATTTTACCGTCGGCGTATCATGTGTGTAACACAACAACCCATCAATTTTAACATATACGAGTAAGTCAATTTGTGACGGATTGCATAAGAATTTTACATTAATTCTTCCGTCTCTATAAATTTTCATACCTGTACCAAGCTTCCCTAATGAACATATTGTGTCCTTAAAATAGTGAATTTGACTTATTGGCGACATAGCGTCAGTAATGATCAAGGAATTAAGATCACTGTCATCGGTTATCCTTACTGCCGTCAGGATGGCACACAATCCAGTACTTAATTCTTGCGTCTAATACAAACCAGTTATGATTTTTTTCAAGGGAGGGGACAAGAAGAACAGATGCAGCTCTGTTTGGATCCATCAGTGTATGCAATTTATTGCATCTTTTGACTAACATTTAAGCAAGAAATTTCTTCTTGAGCAATTGCCTTTGCAAGTGATTTAAGGAAGGGATTGCTGATGATGACCGTCTTGGGAGGGGCTTTGAAATATAGTAATATTAAATGAATACAACACCTTGGGAAGGGGGGAGGGGTCAAATGCTCTTGGTGTCTACAGTTTGTGCAGGATATACGTTTTTTTATAAATGCATTTTCATATTCCATGCAAATTTGTGTTTATTTAATGCTAGCTATTCAGTAAGATTTACAGTGACAGTGTCTGGTGTAAATATCAACATTTGAATACCAGTTGCAGTGTTAAGCTCAATTATCCTATTATAGATATTAGGATCATGATGCTTCTTTCTCATATTAAGAACCTTTGGTAATTTTACGACAGTCTTGAATAATTCTGAGAGCTTCAGTTTTGCGTTAACTCTAAGGACCGCAGAGAATTTTCTACATTCATTTATGCTAGTTCATGTACGGTAGTAATTCTGTTTGTGATATCAAATGTAAATTTTAAATCAAGAAATGAAGAACTAGCAGAAGTGTGTGTAGTGAGAAGGTTGGTAAAACAATACTGTACAATTTTCCCTTTTAAAGAACCATAGAGATGAGGTGAGAGATTGTGTCTGATTCTGTGGTGTAATCTGTTAAGTGTCATTTTTTTATAAGTGTTTAACAGAGACAACAAGTTAATGAGATTTGTCTTCTAAATGTATCAAGCTGTTGCGACTTAGAAGTAGGAATAATAAGGCTATGGGTGTAGAAAGTAGCAAGAACACCTTCCGTGTAACTAAGATTCTACCGTCCTAAGAGTGTTGTCAGGTACTTTGTCTTGTAGTCCTGAGGATATCTAAGTTATACCATCCTCTCCAGGGGCTGTTGAAGGGAGGGAGACGTGATGAAAAGTCGAGGTGGAGAAAAGGAGGAAGAGGTGAAGGGAGTGGTGAACGTAGGGAGGAAGAGGTGGAGAAAGGAAGGGAGACATGAAGGTAGGGAGGAAAAGGTGAAGAAAGGAAGAGAGAGTCTGAGCAAGAGAGATAGAGACGAAAAGAGATGTGAATGGAGAGGGAGACGTGGAGGGAAGGAAGAAGAGAGATACTGAGGGAGGAAACAGAGAAAGATAGAGAGGGAGTGGGGAAGGGAAGGAAGTAAGGAAAACGTGATGCGAGAGGGAAGGGGCAAAGAGGAGTGAAAGGAAAGATAAAGAAGTGTGGAAAGTGAAAACAAGAGAGGATAGACTGATAAAGGAAATGGAGAAAGGGGTCAGAAGTGAACGTTAGGTGGAGGGAAGGGTGGAAGGAGGGTTTGAGGAAAAGAGAGAAGGTACGGGTACAGTGAGAGGAAGGGAAGAGGTTGAAGGGATGAGTGAATGGACGGGTAGAAGAGAGAATTGAAGGGAAGGGTCAAAGGAGTGGAGGGAAGGAAGAATAAGAGTAGGGAGCGGTAAAGAGAGAGATAGAAGGAAAGAGGTGATAGAAGGGGTGGAGAGAGCGAAAGAGAGAGAGAGAGAGAGAGAGAGAGAGAGAGAGAGAGAGAGAGAGAGAGAGAGAGAGAGAGAGAGAGAGAGAGAGAGAGAGAGAGAGAGAGAGAGAGAAAGAGCAGCTTTGATTACTATATTGCAGGAAAAAAGTAATTTCTAATTATGGAATATCTTACTCTAATTTTTCCATCTTCCTCCACCCCTTTCCATAGTTCCTTATTCGGTCTCCTAATCTACCAAGAAAATGCTAATTTAACAAAAATCTACCAAGAAGATATTAATCTAACAGAAGTCTATCAAGAAGTTCCTGATCTAGCAGACCACCAGTACAAGTCGTCTTGAAGGCGACGCTGCAAGAACCTTGAACGACAGCTAAAGAAGACTACTAGACATCTTGGCAACAGTCTTTAATCTCTCTCTCTCTCTCTCTCTCTCTCTCTCTCTCTCTCTCTCTCTCTCTCTCTCTCTCTCTCTCTCTCTCTCTCTCTCTCTCTCTCTCTCTCTCTCTCTCTCTCTCTCTCTCTCTGCCACAATCAACATTCAACCCCCTACAATATACGAAGTTTGGGATATAATTATATAATTTTTGTGAGATAACTATACACATTTTATAATAACCATACAGATTTTAATAAGAAAATAATTTACATTTAGTAACCTCTTAGCTATATACATTTGTCACCTCATTACAATACACATTTCCTGACCATATAAATACGCACATATTGTGACCAAAAAGCTAAACCTACTATAGAGAGGAAGATGAAGACTACGTTTCGGTCTCTCTTGGACCATTATAAACTTAGGACTTGATATCTAGAATGGATCGAAAGGTCGAGTTGACCCTCTTCAAGCTGTGCATTGTTTCTCATTGTTGGAGCTACGGTGTTGTGGCATGTGACTTGGTTCCACTTACGGTATAATGAGTGGATTTTTTTCCGATCTGTCATACGCATATAATTTCTGCTTTCTAAAATACTCAGTTTTTGGCCCCCTTAATTATACGCATTTTCTGCTTTTAGAAAAATACACTTTTTTTTGGAGGGCCTCTCAGCTCACATGTGTGTGTGTGTGTGTGTGTGTGTGTGTGTGTGTGTGTGTGTGTGTGTGTGTTTTATGACAGTACTGTTGTTTCATTCTATTTTTTTTAATAAATCCGAATTCCAATCAATAAATAAATTTCTTTTGCTTTTCGAGTACATCTGTGTTCCAGACAGGTTACGCTGGTACCCTTAACGCTGGTAATGCTCCAGGAACGCTGGTACCCTTAACGCTGGTAATGCTCCAGGAACGCTGGTACCCTTAACGCTGGTAATGCTCCAGGAACGCTGGTACCCTTAACGCTGGTAATGCTCCAGGAACGCTGGTATTTCGATATCACTCGGGAGAATCAAGTTAGCAATTTGGAAATTACTTCACGTATTACGTAAAGATTTTCTTGTGTGGTGATTTCTCTCTAATATTTTGTTAGACTATGATTCAGGGAAGACTTTCAACGTTGTGTTGAAACAGTTCAGAGCAGGAGTCGCGTGTGACCCCTGTCTCACCTCTCTCTCTCTCTCTCTCTCTCTCTCTCTCTCTCTCTCTCTCTCTCTCTCTCTCTCTCTCTCTCTCTCTCTCTCTCCATCCCCTCTCCCTCTCTTCCTCTCTCCTTTCCTCTCTCTTCCTCGCTCCCTCCCACATTTTCTCTCTTCCTCTCCCTCCCACCTCCCTCCTTCCCAGTTTCTCTCCTCTACCCCTCCTCATTTGTCGCTCTCCCTCCTGCTAATGAGAGGTCATGTAAGGTCACCATCAGATAACTCCTGAAGGAGATAGTGAGATAGAAATGAGAGATAACACAAAGGAAGTTAGGAAGGTGTGACTATTACATGGAGTGAAGAGCCACCAGCTTATGTGTGGTAGTGTGGTAAGTATATTTGTGTTTTTATATGTACATTTAGTTCCTCTGGTATATACACTCTTCTGCATTCACAAATACAGTGGAACCTCTGGTTACGAACACTTCCGAACACGAATAAATCGGTTCACGACCAAAAAATTCGCCAAATTTTTGCATCTGGTCACTAACACATAATCAGGTGCCGAACAAACACAGCCACGCCAATTTTCACATCCGCGCCATTTTTGTCGCACACGCCAATTTTCCCCACTTCCTGTAATTACGACCTTGATAGATTCGGATTAGCAATGTTTTATCAGCACGTAGTGCTGAAACAGCTTCTCGCAGTGCCAGTACCCGGCTAGGGCTTGCCTTATATGATTTTTTTTCTCAGTTATTTGTTAGGCTATCCTACTGAAAGTTGGGCAATGTATGATGGAAAGACGCTTTTTAACGTACCTCAAAAAATGAGAGAAATCGGATGATAAATAACGGAGTTCACTGCTCAGCCATTAGACGTCTCTTAAAACTCATGCAATGTTAGTTTGCTCTGTTGTTCTAGGTTTTCTCAGTGTTATTCAAGGTTTATACATTTAGTTTACTATTACATTATGCATTCTGTGGTATAATTAACTATTTTTTTACTTAAAAATCTTAAAAAAAAATATTTACATACAGTTCGTAGGGGTCTGGAACGGATTAATCGTATTTACATACAGTCCAATGGGGAAATTAGGTTCTGGTCACGACCAAATCGGGTCGCAACCAGAGTTTTGGAACGAATTATGATCGTGACCAGAGGTTCCGCTGTACACGTATTTGCCTTTATATAACAAAAATTTAGTGACTTGGTCTGTGCATTTACTGTCTTAGTTTATATATATATATATATATATATATATATATATATATATATATATATATATATATATATATATATATATATATATATATATATGTCGTGCCGAATATGTAAAACTGGTCAATTAGCAAGAACTCATTTAAAATTAAGTCCTTTCTAAAATTTTCTCTTAAACGTTTAAAGATATATTTTTTTCATTAATGTTAATGTAAAAATTTTTAATTTTGCACCTAAAGAATCTTAGAAAACTTACCTAACCTTATTATAACAAGAACAATTTATTTTAGCTTTACCCAACTAAATATATTTTAGATTTATTTACAATAATTTAATACTAAACAAACACAGTGAAATGTATTTTTTTTCCTTAAGTTCAGAATGATTTTGGCGAAATTATTGCATACACAAATTTTCACTTGTCCTGTATGGTAAGATGAACGTTGCTATTTAAGCCAAGATCGCAAGTTCTGCCTATTCGGCACGACATATATATATATATATATATATATATATATATATATATATATATATATATATATATATATATATATATATATTTATATTCTTTTCGAACATTACAAGCGACAAATTGAAGCATATACTTTCTTTGCTTTTTTTTTTGCAATTTTTTATTGTTTCTTCATTTTATGTGATTGATGTATTTACTAAACTCGTTTTTTAATTATTATTGCTATTATTATTATTATTATTATTATTATTATTATTATTATTATTATTACTATTATTATTATTATTATTATTATTATTATTATTATTATTATTATTATTATTATTATTATTATTATTATTATTATTATTATTGTTATTATTATTATTATTATTTTTATTATTATTATATTATTATTATTATTATTATTATTATTATTGGTGCCCTGGGAAGGCACTCAACCTGCTGACCCAGTCGTCAAGGTCAAGTCTAGCACACACGCTCGGATAACATCTGCAGTTACCGGCTCCTCCCTTGAAAAACCTGCTGGTTTCTGCTAGCCTGCCCACGCCACCGTCACCCGGGTGGGCCCATGTCCCGCTCTGCGGGCGCTGCAAGGACGGACGGTGCCCAGGGGCATGTCTGGGACGATTCAAGGTCCATTAGAAGGGCCATCCCGCCCCTCAAAATGAGACTAGCATACTGATTGCTCGGAGTATTCTGCCAGAAAAAAATCGATTCGTTACTCTCTGGGAAAAAAAGTGATATGTTTTTATTTGAGCCTCTTATGTGTACATATTTTTAATGGTGTTTATGTAGTAAATAGTGCAGAATTTAAACTAGTTTTGCCCCAATGAATAGGGTAATGGGTGACCAAGATATAGTCCTTGGTTACCCATTACTTCCCAACCATTGGTCAGAAAAGCAGTTGTACACATTAGGTCGATCTTTGGAAAAATAGGAAATTGAAAATAAATGTAGGTAATGAAAATTGGATGAGTGACAGGAGGAACGGAGACTGTAGGACGTAGATAGATTTAGGTATCAGGCAGTGGATGTGTCGGTAGATGGTTGTATGAATGATGAGGTGTGGTTCATGAATGTTGAATGGCGAGGCATGGTTCATGAATGTTGAATGGCGAGGCATGGTTCATGAATGTTGAATGGCGAGGCATGGTTCATGAATGTTGAATGGCGAGGCATGGTTCATGAATGTTGAATGGCGAGGCATGGTTCATGAATGTTGAATGGCGAGGCATGGTTCATGAATGTTGAATGGCGAGGCATGGTTCATGAATGTTGAATGGCGAAGCATGGTTCATGAATGTTGAATGGCGAAGCATGGTTCATGAATGTTGAATGGCGAGGCATGGTTCATGAATGTTGAATGGCGAGGCATGGTTCATGAATGTTGAATGGCGAGGCATGGTTCATGAATGTTGCAGCGAGGAGACTGGAGGTTGTGCAGCTTTACATCAGCGTGTGGTGTGAATATTACGCAGAGAATATGGAGCAAAGGAAAGAACACACGTGTGTACAGTTCTTGTCGTTAAAGGTGTTTCTAGAACCCAGAATGTTTCTATCAGTCCCAGTGACTCAAGAAGCCACTCTTAGCAAAAGGTTTCCTTTAATAAATGCTCAATAGTTGTACACAAGTGCTCTTTTTCACTTTTTTTGCCTTTTTTACCACATTTACAGCCATTATGGAGTGAAGAAATTAGAAGAAGAAGGGGTGGTATGACTGGTTAAATTCGGAGAGCTAACGAGGGGTTGATGAGTTGGTTTGGCCATTTAGAAGTGATGGAGAGAAAGTAGTTGAGAGGACGAGTCTGGATTGGGTGAGCAAGAGAAGGGGACAGTTCAAGAAGGGTTGTACAGAGGCTGGGAATTAATGGTTGAGTGGTAGGGGCTTCAGCTTCAGCGGGTATGTGTGAACCTGATCGGGATTTGACGCGCTGTTAGAATTTCTGCAGAATAACATCCATGAATGAATTCAGGAAAACTGGTTAGTCGGACTTGAGTCTTGGAGGTGGGAAGTACAGTGGATGCACTCTATACGATGGATGGGGAAGTTATAGTTCTGGAACTGGGAACTACAGTACATGCACTCTTGAGGACAGATGAGGATGCTGCAGTTCTCGAGCTGCATCATTGAAATTGTGATGCCCATTGACTTTTGAAAAGACAGACGGGGACTCCAGTAATTTTAATGACAACATTCAGATAAATTTGAATCTAAATGGCCGACTTGCTGTCAAAAGACTTTACTCCAAACACAGTAACAATAAAGAGAATAACAACACAGCAGCAGTAATAGTAGCAAGGGAGAGTAGCAGTAATTGAAGAAATTGAGAGTAAAAATGGAAGCAAGCAAGAGAGAGAGAGAGAGAAAGAGATAAAGAGAAAGAGAGAGCAACAACATAAGCAAAAAGAGAATAAAAGCATTTAAGATCGCGTCAACTTGCTGAGAAACACCGATGTAAAAAAGAACAATTCTGCGTGTGTGACCTTTGTGTTCACGTGTGACCTTTGTGCTCACGTGTGACCTTTGTGTTCACGTGTGACCCTTGTGCTCACATGTGACCCTTGTGTTCACGTGTGACCCTTGTGTTCACGTGTGACCCTTATGTTCACGTGTGACCCTTGTGTTCACGTGTGACCCTTGTGTTCACGTGTGACCCTTGTGTTCACATGTGACCCTTGGGCTCACATGTGACCCTTGGGCTCACATGTGACCCTTGGGCTCACATGTGACCCTTGTGTTCACGTGTGACCCTTGTGTTCACGTGTGACCCTTGTGCTCCTTTGTGACCCTTGTGTTCACTTGTGACCCTTGTGCTCACTTGTGACCCTTGTGCTCACGTGTGACCCTTTTGTTCGCATGTGACCCTTGTGCTCACGTGTGACCCTTGTGCTCACGTGTGACCCTTGTGCTCACGTGTGACCCTTGTGCTCACATGTGACCCTTGTGCTCACTTGTGACCCTTTTGTCCACGTGTGACCCTTGTGCTCACTTGTGACCCTTGTGTTCACGTGTTACCCTTGTGCTCACGTGTGACCCTTGTGCTCACGTGTGACCATTGTGCTCACTTGTGACCCTTATGTTCACTTGTGAGCCTTGTGTTCATGTGTGACCCTTGTTCTCACATGTGACCCTTGTGCTCACATGTGACCCTTGTGCTCACTTGTGACCCTTTTGTCCACGTGTGACCCTTGTGCTCACTTGTGACCCTTGTGTTCACGTGTTACCCTTGTGCTCACGTGTGACCCTTGTGCTCACGTGTGACCATTGTGCTCACTTGTGACCCTTATGTTCACTTGTGAGCCTTGTGCTCACTTGCGTCCCTTGTGTTCATGTGTGACCCTTGTTCTCACATGTGACCCTTGTGCTCACATGTGACCCTTGTGCTCACGTGTTACCATTGTGCTCACATGTGACCCTTGTGCTTACATGTGACCCTTGTGCTCACATGTGACCCTTGTGCTCGTGTGACTCATGTGCTCACGTGTTACCCTTGTGCTCACGTGTGACTTCTTGTGCTCACGTGTGACCCTTGTGTTCACGTGTGTTAAAAATTGCAAGTGAGAGTAGGCCGAGTTGAGGTATGCATCTGTCTGCTCGGTGCGCTAATTACAATACTCTGAGACGCTAATCTCAGGTACTTTATGTGCTAACTTTAGCGGCTCGAGGCTGTAATCTTAAGAGGCATAAACCGCTAATCTTAGCAGCAAGAAACTCTATAATCATCGCCGCTCGATGTTCTGAGCTTAGTAATTCATCGCCACACAGTTTATGCTGGGAAGAATATCTAACTAATAAGTACATCCTAAGAGGAGTATCCATTGGCTGTCCTTGAAGGGGTAACTAGCATACATAGTTCATCCTGGGAATAGCAACCATCCTGGGAGTTACAATCCCAGACCATCCTGGGAGTAGCAACCCAAGATCATCCTGGGACTAGCAATCCCAGACTATCATGGGAGTAGAAACCAAAGACCATTCTCTGAGTAGCAACTCCCAGACCATCCTGGGAGTAGTAACCCCAGACTATCCTGAGTTAAAACCCCAGACCATCCTCTGAGTAACAACCCCCAGACCATCCTGGGAGTAGCAACCCCAGACCATCCTGGGAGTAGCAACCCCAGGCCATCCTGGGAGTAGTAACCCCAGACCATCCTGGGAGTAGCAACCCCAGACCATCCTGGGAATAGCAACCCCAGACC
>NC_091310.1:37248999-37256499 GCF_038502225.1 Cherax quadricarinatus | reverse complement strand
AAATAAATTACAAGGGACAGGAGATGAAAAAAAAGTGGACGAGAAAAGAAGGAATAACCGTATATTCTCTAATGACTGACATGGAAGGACAGGCAGACACAGACGGGCAGACAGTCACACGAAAATGTGGATAAACAAACATTCACAGAGATTAATATCAAGGTTGATGTGTGATGTTTTAACTGAGTTACGTCAGCTAAAACATCAATAATGTTTACAAGTTTACCGCTGGTGCTGATGCTCACTTATTAACTGGTTATGAGGGAGAAGGTGAGGTGGAGAGGTGAGGCGAGGAGAGGAGGAGACAGAGGAAAGGGTGAGGGGTAAAGGGTGAGGGGTAAACGGTGAGGGGTAAAGGGAGAGACAGAGGGTAAGTTTATTCAGGTATACACAAATACATAAGAACATAAGAACATAAGAAAGGAGGAACACTGCAGCAGGCCTGTTGGCCCATACTAGGCAGGTCCTTTACAATTCATCTAAATAAACAATGTCGGATTCTTTATCCTGATCAACGGCCTCAAAAACTTTGCTGAAGAAGGTCAATAAATTAGTTAGGCAGGAACGGCCCCTGGTGAAACCATGTTGAGTATCATTAATCAAATAATGCCTATCGAGATGGCTTCTTATACTATCGGCTATAATTGACTCTAGTAATTTGCTTACAATTGAGGTTAGGCTTATTGGGCGGTAATTTGACGGTAACGACTTGTACCCTGCTTTAAAAATAGGAATTACATTAGCCATCTTCCACATATCAGACACTACACCTGTTTGAAGAGATAAATTAAAGATATTAGTTAAAGGTTCACAGAGTTCCATTTTACACTCTTTAAGAATCCTTGAAAAAAGTTCATCAGGGCCCGGGGATTTATTTTGCTTTAATCGGTCTATCTGTTTGATAACCATTTCGCTGGTGACTGTGATACTGCATAATTTATCATCTTCAAGCCCACTATAAAAATTAATTACTGGGATATTGTCAGTGTCTTCCTGAGTGAAAACCGAGAGAAAATAATTATTAAGAATAGATCACATTTCATTCTCCTTGTCAGTGAGATGCCCAGAGTTATTTTTAAGGGGACCTATCTTATCTCTAACTTTTGTTCTATAAACCTGGAAAAAACTTTTTGGGTTAGTTTTTGAACCCCTAGCAACTCTAATTTCATAGTCCCGTTTAGCCCTTCTTATCCCCTTTTTAACGTCCCTCTTAATGTCAATATACTGGTTCATAAGATGACCCTCACCTCTTTTGATACGCCTATAAATTCCTTTCTTCTGACCTAAAAGATATTTGAGCCTATTATTAATCCATTTGGGATCATTTCTATTCGATCTAATTTCTGTATATGGGATAAATGTCCTTTGGGAAGCATGTATTGTGTTAAGAAAGCTGTCATACTGATAGATCTCTTCGTTACTCCAGTCTACAGATGATAGGTGTTCTCTGAGTCCATTGTAATCTGCTCAGCAAAAATCTGGGACCAGTACTGAATTATCCCTACTATCATACTTCCATTCAATGCTAAAGGTAATTGATTTGTGATCGCTTTTGCCGAGTTCCTCTGTAATTTCTAAATTATTTACGAGGGTTTCCTTGTTTGCCAAAACCAAGTCAAGCAGGTTATTTCCCCTTGTAGGCTCTGTGACAAACTGCTTCAGAAAACAGTCCTGAACTATTTCTAAGAAGTCGTTTGATTCTAGATTCCCAGTCAAGAAATTCCAATCAATATGACTAAAGTTAAAGTCTCCTAGAATTACTACGTTATCGTGCCTAGTGGCCTTAACAATTTCCTCCCATAGTAGTCTCCCTTGGTCCCTATCTAAGTTTCGGGGACGGTATATTACACCTAAAATCAATTTATTATGTCCCTCTGAAAATTCTATCCAAACAGACTCTGTATGTGTTACTTAAGACTTAATACCCGTTTTAATGCAACAGTTCAAGTGATCTCGGACATACAGTGCCACCCCACCCCCCTTCCCGATACTTCTGTCTACTTGGAACAATTTAAAACCCTGAATGTGACATTCTGCAGGCATGTCTCGACTTTTTGAATTAAACCACGTCTCAGTGATTGCAAATACATCAATGTTACCTGCACTAGCAACTAAACTCAACTCGTCCATCTTATTCCTAGCACTGCAGGTATTAGCATAATGTACATTTAATCACCCTACTTTTTCTTTACCCTTCCTGCTCATTTCAGTTTTTCCACTAAACCTATTACTGTCCTTATCTCCTAGTGTCACTGACTTTCCAATATCCACCTCATTTTGCCTATTACTAGTTCTCCTAGAACTCATAGCATTAATACACTGGGACTTCACTGTGTTCTCACCAAAACCCATACCACTATCTATTCCTAGTTTAAAGACCTAACAGCTCCCTCCACTGCCGTTGCCAGTGCCCCCACCCCAGACCTAGATAAGTGAACCTCATCCCTGGCATACATGTTATTTCTGCCATAGAAGAGGTCCCAGTTGTCAACGAATGTTACCGCATTTTCCTTACAGTATTTATCCAGCCAGCAATTGACACCAATAGCCCTGCACAACCACTCGTTTCCAACTCCTCTCCTTGGCAAAATACCACATATGACAGGGTTCCTACCCTTCCTCCTAATTATCTCTATTGCTGACCTATACCTGCTAATCAGGTCCTCACTTCTACGTCTGCCAACATCGTTGCCTCCAGCAGTGAGACAGATAATAGGATTGCTCCCATTACCTCTCATGATGTCATCTAGACGGCTAACAATATCCTCCATCCCAGCCCCAGGAGAGCAAACCCTCTGTCTCCTACTCCTGTCCTTCAAGCAGAACGCCCTATCCATATATCTAACCTGGCTATCCCCAACAACAACAATATTCTTACCTTCCTTGGTGTCGTTTGTAGTGGCATTCCCAGTAGTCGACTCACATTCGTCGGGTAGCACCGAGAATGCATTGGATGTTTCCACGACAGTTTCCACAGCAGTCTATTTCTTCTTCGTCGTCTCTACCTTTCCATTCGTCTTCTTGATCGTCAACTTCGTCTCATGCTGTCCAGCCACTGTCCAAGTTCCCTTCTTGACCTGAGGACTCGAAACAGGAGGACTACTACGAATCCTCTTGTTTTCCTCGGTCAATCGCCGTATCTCCATTTTCGCTACCCTCAATTCTTCATTAAGCTGCTGGTAAAGTTGCTCGATTGAGGGCATCTTGGTTCAGTCCACGGGAGCACACAAGACACTTCTTCAATACAGTTTACATAGATTATCATACATAGCAGCATATGTGGAGAGAACCTAGGATAACCCAAAAAAGTCATACAGAGTGACTTATTTCCATGAGGAGGGGTGAAGAGTGTGTCTGAGATGGACAGGAAGTACCTCTTCATATAATTTATTACTTAACGAGGAGTGTGTGTGTTAGTGTGTGTGCGTGTATTTGTTTGTGGGTGTGTGTGCGCGTGTGTGCGTGCGTGTGTGCACTCCCCCATCAAGAAAGGGGAAGGAGTGATATTAGGTGATGAAGAGAAATGGAAGAATCAGCAAGGGAAGCGATAATAGAGACGAAGGAAAAATATGAAAATGGAAAACGTGATGGAGAAATAAATAAAATAACATTAGATTTTGATTACGAGGATGACGATGGAGAAGACATAGATGGAAAGAAAACGAAGTAGATCGTTGATAACGTAAGAAGAGGAAGCGGCAGTCGAGCATCCAATAATAAATTATTTACAAGCAAGAATGACCAGCCAATATTTAATGTGTACAGGAAACCCAGCAATTAATATTCTCACAAATGTATGATTTTTAATTTATGTCAGTTCTGTGAAGATTTAAGATTCCAAATATAATCGAAATATATTAAGCTCTTCCTTATATGTCTTACAAGTGTCTATTTTTTTTTACTCCAACGCACAGGATAAGTATGAGGTGACAGCATCCCCCAGGATGGGTATGAGGCGACTACCACCCATAGCGTAAGTATGAACTGCACACACACAAAAAAAATATCCACATAGGGGACACAATTGTCTTGACTCACAGGGATGAAAGATACAGTGAGAGGCAGGTCATGGAAGATTTGATAAAGATACAAGACAGTAAGATAAAAGAACGTAATTCATCATCGCAAGTCTCCTTCCAAAACACGACGTTAATTAGCGCTTCCACAAACGGTAAAATTATGGAGCTAAACAATGGAATCTTAACTGAATGTTGGGAGAGAGATGATTTTGGGTAAAATAGAAGCTTGTGGCAATTTTAACATCGATGGAGATCATTTTATAGAGGTGGATGACACTAAGTGAAGCAGAATATGAGAGACGTATTTCGAAGGAAGCATAGTCATATTTCACGTGAATAAAGGAGGGTAGATTGACGGAGGAAAGAGGGTGGTAGGAAGGTTGGGTAGAGAGAGAGAGAGGAAGAGCGTGAGAGGGGGGAAACAACGATAAGAAAAGGTCACAGTAGTGGTCAGGTCAGTCCTAGATCAGTCAACGGGTCAGGGGTCATCTCCAGATCAGATCGCAGGTCACAGGTCAACCTGAGGAAATACCTGGCCAGTCCTGCCACAAATTTAAATTAATAACCCTGGTTAGTATGCACCTGAGTCGACCAGTCAGTGGCTGTGTCGACATGTTCTCCTTATTAAAGAGCATAATTTAACACCTTGACATCAACTCTGAGGGAACCACAGAGCGCTAATTCACAGAGTGAAATATGGCCTAAAGAGTGCAGGCGATGGTAGAATTGTATAAGTTAATAACACATTACATGGAGAGCACAAGTCCCAGTGTCATAGAAGTAGCACTACAGGTCACAGTGCCATAGACGGCACACTACAAGTCACAGTGTCATAGATGGCACACTACAAGACACATTGCCATAGATGGCACACTACAAGTCACAATGAAATAGACACATTACAAGTCATAGAGCCATAGATGGCACACTACAAGACACAGTGCCATAGACGGCACACTACAAGTCACTGTGTCATAGATGGCACACTACAAGTCACAGTGTCATAAATGGCACACTACAAGACACAGTGCCATAGATGGCACACTACAAGTCACAATGAAATAGACACATTACAAGTCATAGAGCCACAGATGGCACACTGCAAGTCACAATGCCATTCATGGCACACAAGTCACAGTGCCATAGATAGCACACTACAATTCACAGAATCATATATGACACACTGCAATTCACAGCGCCATAGATGGCACACTACGAGTCACACTGCCATAGATGGCACACTACATGTCACAGTGCCATAGATGGCACACTACAAGTCACAGTGCCATAGGTGGCACACTACAAGTCAGTGTCATAGGTTGCACACTACAAGTCAGTGCCATAGATGGCACACTACAAGTCTCAATGCCATTCATGGCACACTACAAGTCACAGTGCCATAGATGGCACACAAGTCAAAGTGCCATAGATGTCACACAAGTCACAGTGCCATAGATGGCACACTACAAGTCACAATGCTTCAGAGGGCGCACCACAAGTCACAGTGCCATAGATGGCACACTACAATTCACAATGCCAAAGAGGTCACCCTACAAGTCACAGTGTCATAGATGGCACACTACAAGTCACAATGCCTTAGAGGGCACACTATAAGTCACAGTGCCATAGATGGCACACTGCAAGTTACAGTGTCATAGATGGCACACAACAATTCACAGGGCCATAGATGGTACAGTACAAATCACAGGGCCATAGATGTCACATTACAGGTCACAGTGCCATAGATGGCACACTACAAGTCACAGTGCCATATATGACACACTACAAGTCACAGTGCCATAGATGACTACAAGTCACAGTGCCATAGATGGCACACTACAAGTCACAGTGCCATAGATGGCACACTACAAGTCAGAGTGCTATAGATGGCACACTACAAGTCACAGTGCCAAAGATGACTACAAGTCACTGTGCCATAGATGACACGCTACAAGTCACAGTGCCATAGATGACACACTACAAGTCACAGTGCCATAGATGGCACACTACAAGTCACAGTGCCATAGCTGGCACAATGCAAGTCACAGTCCCAGAGATTGCACACTACTATTCACAGTGCCATAGATGGCACACTACAAGTCACAGTGCCATAGATGGCACAATACAATTCACAGTGCCATAGGTGACACATTACAAGTCACAGTGCCATAGATGGCACACTACAAGTCACAGTGCCATAGGTGACACACTACAAGTCACAGTGCCATAGATGGCACACTACAATTCACAGTGCCATAGGTGGCACACTACAAGTCACAGTGCCATAGATGGCATACTACAAGTCACAGTGCCATACATGGCACACTACAAGTCACAGTGCCACTGATGGCACACTACAAATCACAGTGCCATACATGACTGCAAGTCACAGTGCCATAGATGGCACACTATAAGTCACAGTGCCATAGATGACACACTACAAGTCACAGTGCCATAGATGACACACTACAAGTCACAGTGCCATAGATGACTACAAGTCACAGTGCCATAGATGGCACACAAGTCACAGTGCCATAGATGGCACACTACAAGTCACAGTGCCATAGACTGCACACAAGTCACAGTGCCATAGATGACTAAAAGTCACAGTGCCATAGATGGCACAATACAAGTCACAGTGTCATAGATGACACACTACAAGTCACAGTGCCATAGATGGCACACTACAAGTCACAGTGCCATAGACGACTACAAGTCACAGTACCATAGCTGGCACAATACAAGTCGCAGTCCCATAGATTGCACACTACTATTCACAGTGCCATAGATGGCACACTACAAGTCACAGTGCCATAGATGGCACAATACAATTCACAGTGCCATAGGTGACACACTACAAGTCACAGTGCCATAGATGGCACACTACAAGTCACAGTGCCATAGGTGACACACTACAAGTCACATTGTCATAGATGGCACACTACAAGTCACAGTGCCATAGATGGCACACTACAAGTCACAGTGCCATAGATGGCACACTACAAGTCACAGTGCCATAGATGGCATACTACAAGTCACAGTGCCATTGAAGGCACACTACAAATCACAGTGCCATACATGACTACAAGTCACAGTGCCATAGATGACACAGTACAAGTCACAGTGCCATAGATGACACACTACAAGTCACAGTGCCATAGATGACTACAAGTCACAGTGCCATAGATGACCACAAGTCATAGTGCCATAGATGGCACACTACAAGTCACAGTGCCATAGACTGCACACAAGTCACAGTGCCATAGATGACTACAAGTCACAGTGCCATAGATGGCACAATACAAGTCACAGTGCCATATATTGCACACTACTAGTCACAGTGCCATAGATGGCACACTACAAGTCACAGTGCCATAGATGGCACAATACAAGTCGCAGTGCCATAGATGACACACTACTAATCACAGTGCCATAGATGGCACACTACAAGTCACAGTGCCATAGATGGAACGGTTCAGAC
>NC_091310.1:37228999-37243999 GCF_038502225.1 Cherax quadricarinatus | reverse complement strand
ATATATATATATATATATATTGTGATTGTGTACTCACTCGTGATTGCAGGGGTCGAGTCACAGCTCATGGCGCCGCTTCTTCACTGGTCGCTACTAGATCACTCTTCCTGCTCCATGAGCTTTATCATACATCTTCTTAAAGCTATGTGTATGTATGTGTGTGTGTGTGTGTGTGTGTAAGGAGTCACACATGTTAATATAAATTAACCTTCATTAGAGCTTTCTATACACACTTGACATATGTTATCCTTCCTCAGCTCATACCATCGCCTTGTCTTCATCTTGGCTTTAATTTAAATTTACTTGGGTGTCCCCTCCTTCCCCTCACCCCTCCCCCCTCTGCAATAAGCAACGTAAAAGGAGGAGAGTGAATTTCAAACCAGTTATTTGGCACAAATTTAATTTGGTCAGGTAATTTTATGTTTATATATTGTGAGAACTTTTGTTCTGAGTGTTGTGAGAACACTGTTCTGAATGTTGTCAGAACACTGTTCTGAATGTTGTCAGAACACTGTTCTGAATGTTGTCAAAACACTGTTCTGAATGTCGTCAGAACACTGTTCTGAATGTCGTCAGAACACTGTTCTGAATGTCGTCAGAACACTGTTCTGAATGTTGTCAGAACACTGTTCTGAATGTTGTCAGAACACTGTTCTGAATGTTGTCAGAACACTGTTCTGAATGTCGTCAGAACACTGTTCTGAATGTCGTCAGAACACTGTTCTGAATGTCGTCAGAACACTGTTCTGAATGTTGTCAGAACACTGTTCTGAATGTCGTCAGAACACTGTTCTGAATGTTGTCAGAACACTGTTCTGAATGTCGTCAGAACACTGTTCTGAATGTTCTCAGAACACTCTTCTGAATGTTGTCAGAACACTGTTCTGAATGTCGTCAGAACACTGTTCTGAATGTCGTCAGAACACTGTTTTGAATGTTGTCAGAACACTGTTCTGAATGTTGTCAGAACACTGTTCTGAATGTCGTCAGAACACTGTTCTGAATGTTCTCAGAACACTGTTCTGAATGTTCTCAGAACACTGTTCTGAATGTCGTCAGAACACTGTTCTGAATGTTCTCAGAACACTGTTCTGAATGTCGTCAGAACACTGTTCTGAATGTCGTCAGAACACTGTTCTGAATGTTGTCATAACACTGTTCTGAATGTCGTCAGAACACTGTTCTGAATGTCGTCAGAACACTGTTCTGAATATTGTCAGAACACTGTTCTGAATGTCGTCAGAACACTTCTGAATGTTGTCAGAACACTGTTGTGAATGTCGTCAGAACACTTCTGAATGTTGTCAGAACACTGTTCTGAATGTCGTCAGAACACTTCTGAATGTTGTCAGAACACTGTTCTGAATGTCGTCAGAACACTGTTCTGAATGTCGTCAGAACACTGTTCTGAATGTTGTCAGAACACTGTTCTGAATGTCGTCAGAACACTTCTGAATGTTGTCAGAACACTGTTCTGAATGTCGTCAGAACACTTCTGAATGTCGTCAGAACACTTCTGAATGTCGTCAGAACACTGTTCTGAATGTTGTCAGAACACTGTTCTGAATGTTGTCAGAACACTGTTCTGAATGTCGTCAGAACACTGTTCTGAATGTCGTCAGAACACTGTTCTGAATGTCGTCAGAACACTGTTCTGAATGTTGTCAGAACACTGTTCTGAATGTCGTCAGAACACTGTTCTGAATGTTGTCAGAACACTGTTCTGAATGTCGTCAGAACACTGTTCTGAATGTTGTCAGAACACTGTTCTGAATGTCGTCAGAACACTGTTCTGAATGTCGTCAGAACACTGTTCTGAATGTCGTCAGAACACTGTTCTGAATGTTGTCAGAACACTGTTCTGAATGTCGTCAGAACACTGTTCTGAATGTTGTCAGAACACTGTTCTGAATGTCGTCAGAACACTGTTCTGAATGTTGTCAGAACAGTTCTGAATGTCGTCAGAACAGTTCTGAATGTCGTCAGAACACTGTTCTGAATGTCGTCAGAACACTGTTCTGAATGTTGTCAGAACACTGTTCTGAATGTCGTCAGAACACTGTTCTGAATGTTGTCAGAACACTGTTCTGAATGTCGTCAGAACACTGTTCTGAATGTTGTCAGAACACTGTTCTGAATGTCGTCAGAACACTGTTCTGAATGTCGTCAGAACACTGTTCTGAATGTCGTCAGAACACTGTTCTGAATGTTGTCAGAACACTGTTCTGAATGTCGTCAGAACACTGTTCTGAATGTTGTCAGAACAGTTCTGAATGTCGTCAGAACACTGTTCTGAATGTTGTCAGAACAGTTCTGAATGTCGTCAGAACAGTTCTGAATGTCGTCAGGACACTGTTCTGAATGTTGTCAGAACACTGTTCTGAATATTGTCAGAACACTGTTCTGAATGTCGTCAGAACACTGTTCTGAATGTCGTCAGAACACTGTTCTGAATGTCGTCAGAACACTGTTCAGAATAATTTTCAGTTGAAAACTTTAATATTTCTTCGTCTTTGACATACCCTTTTAACTTTATTTTAATTTTGAGTTCACTGTTTTGTTTACATCGAACATCAAGCACAATTAACGAGACTAACGATCATGCAAAATGCTTCAATTTTTTATGCATTATTTCTAATCCTGTCCTTAGTAAAGCAAATGTACGTGACAGTGGGCAACTGAAACCGCAGTGCCATCTGTTGTGAGCGATTGTAACTGAAACCACACTGCCATCTTTTGGGAGTGATTGTAACTGAAACCACACTGCCATCTGTTGGGAGTGATTGTAACTGAAACCACACTGCCATCTGTTGGGAGTGATTGTAACTGAAACCGCAGTGCCATCTGTTGTGAGCGATTGTAACTGAAACCGCAGTGCCATCTGTTGTGAGCGATTGTAACTGAAACCACACTGCCATCTTTTGGGAGTGATTGTAACTGAAACCACACTGCCATCTTTTGGGAGTGATTGTAACTGAAACCACACTGCCATCTGTTGGGAGTGATTGTAACTGAAACCACACTGCCATCTGTTGGGAGTGATTGTAACTGAAATCACACTGCCATCTGTTGGAATTAAATGTATATGAAACCACAGTGATATCTGTTCGACATAGGTGCTTCTGAAATCACTGTGTCAACTACTGATGTTGAATTCAACTGAAATAGCACTTTTCAACTTTTCTGCAAATTTAGATTTGATTATATCCTTCCAGAGGTGCGTTGTGTGGCCCTCATGAGTTTAGCGCTTCTTTTGATTATAATACCCTTCCAGGGTCAACCATCTCAATTATCATTCAAATTCGACATTGCAAAGCATAACATACAAGACTCGGTATTTCAGATCGGTTAACAGAAATGACCTTCTAAACTCAAAATTTTAGCCCTGACCTTTCACCTTTCTGACGTGACCTTATGGACCTTATCTTCTCCCCCCCACCCCCCATAGTTCTCATTTTTCTCTCTCGATGTTTATAAAAAATCATTGTCTGGAGGCACCGGGTCTTTCATTCCATGCAGACATGTTAATCATCCCAAAATGGATCAGATTATCACTTTTTTTTCAAGAGAATGAATGGGTTTTGAACCAAAGGTAAATGAATCCAATCTTACTAATTCTCCCTTAAAAACTCAGCATACCAGATCAGGACTTTACCACCCTTCCAAATTCAGAATTAGACTTCAAAATAAGCCGTTCATTATTATTATAATCAAAAAGAAGCGCTATGCCACAAGGGCTATACAGCAATAAGCCGTTCAGACTCGATCTCTCAGCTTATTACTTTCCAGAAGTGACCTCTCAAAGCTCAGCTTGCACCTCTGACAGACTCCCACGACCCTAATACATAAACTGTATTCGGGTTTATAAATGAGAGATATTTTCGACTGGCTGCAGCTTTCTTGTGTGAGAAATGCCCGGCTAAGTTACGATAGCTTAGCTGAACAGACTTATTTCCAGTGGGGTTGGTTCAGACTTCTGTATCTTCAGCTTTCTATACGTTCAGCCTTCTGTAGGTTTATTTTTTCCCTGCGTTCAGTTTTCCATTCGTTCAGCATTGCAAGCCTTCCACTCGTTGAGCTTTCCATTTGTTTAGCCTTCCTAAGTTCAACCTTACAGACGTTCATCACCTCCAGATGTTCAACCTTCAGGCGTTCAACCTCCCAAACGTTCAACCTTCAGACGTTCAATCTTCCAAGCTTTCAACCTTCAGTCGTTCAACCTTCCAAACGCTCAACCTTCCAGACGCTTAACCATCCAAACGCTCAACCTTGAAGGTTCGATCCTCCAAAAGCGACCTTCAGAAGAACCTGTTTTTTTTTTTTATATACGTTTGAAACGCAACGAATTACAAGTTTTTATCACTTAAAAGATTTTCGTACCTCATGGTCGGCACGGTACAGCACCTCACCTCCTCCTCCTACTCCTCACTCTCCCCTTTCTCCCCCCATATCTGCCTCTCCTCCCCATACCCCCATCCTCACTCTTCCTCCCCTTCCTTACCGGAATGTGGAAGACGCCACAGGGTCAGGGGTCCTCACGGGAGGTCAAAGGTCGTGTCAGGTGTCGTGGCCATATATACCGTTCCTGTTATGTTCATGCTGTTTTTCTGTTACATTCCTGTTATAGGGCTCCTGTGCTTGCGCTCCCCTTGCGTTCCTGTTGTTGCATTACTGCTATTCCTCTTCTATTCTTTCCCTCCTCTTGCGTTCCTGTTGCATTACTGTTACTCCTCTTCTGTTCTGCTTGTCGTTGCAGGTATCCTGTATCGTCTCCAAGCCTCTTGTATTCATACGTAGTAATTTCGGTGAGGTTTGGGACCAATCCTTTCAGTATCTTCAGGTGTAAATTCTGATATTTCTTTGTCACCTACGTTCTAGGGAGTAGAGTTCTAGAAACTTCACGACTTCCAGTAAGTTAGTTACTTCTTTTAATTTATACAAAGAGTGAAGATTCCCTGTACAGTTTTCATCTCATCAATTTCGCTTGCCTTGAAGGCAGATGTTAGTGCACAGTCATATTCTTGCCTAAACAGAACGAGTTACGTGAAGAATATCATCCATAGCTTGGCATCTCTTTTCTTTTGAAGTTCTAATTATCCAGCCAGGTTTTTTTTCTTATATTGTTGCGATAATAACATTGTTGTGCTCCTTGAATGTAAGATCTGATATTATGACTCCCAGGTCTCTCACATCTGACTTATGTTTTATTGAGTGGTTTGAGTTTGTCGTGTTCTCTGATCTTGCTTTTGTTTTCTCCATTTTTACGTGACAGTGATATTTGTCCTCACTGAGCATTATATTATTGTCAGCGGTCCACTGGAAAACTTGCTGTATACAAGCCTGAAGACTCGCTGTGTCTTTCACGGCTACCACTCTCATACAGATTTTAGTGTCGCCCACAAAGGATAATACAGGACTGTGGTTCATGTCCCTGTCTTTGTCAGATATGAGAATGAGAAGAAGTGCAGGAAAGACGAACTGATTGATGAGGCTACGAATGAAGCAAATACAACACATAGAGATGTGTACTCAAACACGCATGTGTGTGTGTGCGTGTGTGCGTGCGTGTGTGTGTGTGTGTGTGTGTGTGTGTGTGTGTGTGTGTGTGTATGTGTGTGTGTGTGTGTGTGTGTGTGTGTGTGTGTGTGTGTGTGTGTGTGTGTGTGTGTGCGTGTGTGTGTGTGTGTGTGTGTGTGTGTGTGTGTGTGTGTGTGTGTGTGTGTGTGTGTGTGTGTGTGTGTGTATGTGTGTGTGTGTGTGTGTGTGTGTGTGTGTGTGTGTGTGTGTGTGTGTGTGTGTGTGTGTGTGTGTGTGTGTGTGTGTGTGTACTCACCTAGTTGTACTCACCTAGTTGAGGTTGCGGGGGTCGAGTCCGAGCTCCTGGCCCCGCCTCTTCACTGATCGCTACTAGGTCACTCTCCCCGAGCCGTGAGCTTTATCATACCTCTGCTTAAAGCTATGTATGGATCCTGCCTCCACTACATCGCTTCCCAAACTATTCCACTTACTGACTACTCTGTGGCTGAAGAAATACTTCCTAACATCCCTGTGATTCATCTGTGTCTTTAGCTTCCAACTGTGTCCCCTTGTTACTGTGTCCAATCTCTGGAACATCCTGTCTTTGTCCACCTTGTCAATTCCCCTCAGTATTTTGTATGTCGTTATCATGTCCCCCCTATCTCTCCTGTCCTCCAGTGTCGTCAGGTTGATTTCCCTTAACCTCTCCTCGTAGGACATACCTCTTAGCTCTGGGACTAGTCTTGTTGCAAACCTTTGCACTTTCTCTAGTTTCTTTACATGCTTGGCTAGGTGTGGGTTCCAAACTGGTGCCGCATACTCCAATATGGGCCTAACGTATACGGTGTACAGGGTCCTGAACGATTCCTTATGTGTGTGTGTGTGTGTGTGTGTGTGTGTGTGTGTGTGTGTGTGTGTGTGTGTGTGTGTGTTAGTTAGTTAGTTACCATTTGGTCCTAGGCACATGTCGATTAGACACTAGGCCTGTTGTATGTGTGTGTGTGTGTGTGTACTCACCTATTTGTACTCACCTATTTGTGGTTGCAGGGGTCGAGTCACAGCTCCTGGCCCCGCCTCTTCGCTGATTGCTACTAGGTCCTCTCTCTCCCTGCCCCATGAGCTCTATCATACCTCGCCTTAAAACTATGTATGGTTCCTGCCTCCACCACATCACTTTCTAGGCTATTCCATGGCCTGACTACTCTATGACTGAAGAAATACTTCCTAACATCCCTTTGATTCATCTGAGTCTTCAACTTCCAATTGTGACCTCTTGTGTCTGTGTCCCATCTCTGGAACATCCCGTCTTTGTCCACCTCGTCTATTCCGCGCAGTATTTTATATGTCGTTATCATGTCTCCCCTGACCCTCCTGGCCTCCAGTGTCGTCAGGCCGATTTCCCTCAACCTTTCTTCATAGGACAATCCCCGTAGCTCTGGGACTAGTCTTGTTGCAAACCTTTGCACTTTCTCTAATTTCTTGACGTGCTTGACTAGGTGTGGATTCCAAACTGGTGCTGCATACTCCAGTATGGGCCTGACGTAGATGGTGTACAGAGTCTTAAACGAATCCTTACTGAGGTATCGGAACGCCATCCGTAGGTTTGCCAGGCGCCCGTATGCTGCAGCAGTTATCTGATTGATGTGCGCCTCAGGAGATATGCTCGGTGTTATACTCACCCCCAGATCTTTTTCCTTTAGTGAGGTTTGCAGTCTTTGGCCATCTAAACTATATTGTGTCTGCGGTCTTCTTTGCCCTTCCCCAATCTTCATGACTTTGCATTTGGCAGGGTTAAATTCTAGGAGCCAGTTGCTGGACCAGGCTTGTAGCCTGTCCAGATCTCTTTGTAGTCCTGCCTGATCCTCGTCCGATTCGATTCTTCTCATTAACTTCACATCGTCTGCAAACAAGGACACTTCTGAGTCTATCCCTTCCGTTATGTCGTTCACGTATACCAAGAACAGCACAGGTCCTAGGACTGACCCCTGTGGAACCCCGCTTGTCACAGGCGCCCACTCTGACACCTCGTCGCGTACCATGACTCGTTGTTTCCTCCCTGTCAGATATTCTCTGATCCATTGCAGTGCCTTTCCTGTTATGTGTGCCTGGTCCTCTAGCTTTTGCAGTAACCTCTTGTGAGGAACTGTGTCGAAAGCCTTCTTGCAGTCCAAAAATACGCAGTCGATCCACCCCTCTCTCTCTTGTCTTACTTCTGTCACCTTGTCATAAAACTCTAGTAGGTTTGTGACACAGGATTTTCCTTCCCTGAAACCGTGCTGGTTGTCAATTATACACTTGTTTCTTTCCAGGTGCCCCACCACTCTCCTCCTGATGATCTTCTCCATGACCTTGCATACTATACACGTTAGAGATACAGGTCTGTAGTTTAGTGCCTCATGTCTGTCTCCCTTTTTAAAAATTGGGACTACATTTGCCATTTTCCATACCTCAGGGAGTTGCCCAGTTTCAAATGATGTGTTGAAGATCTTTGTTAATGGCTCACACAATATCTCTGCTCCCTCTTTAAGGACCCATGGAGAGATGTTGTCTGGTCCCACCGCCTTTGAGGTGTCAAGTTCGCATAGCAGCTTCTTCACCTCCTCCTTGGTTATATGTACCTCATCCAGCACTTGCTGGTGTGCCCCCCTGTTCTGATTTCTTGGAGTCCTACTGGTTTCCACTGTAAATACCTCTTTAAATCTTGTGTTGAGCTCCTGACATACCTCTCGGTGTGTGTGTGTGTGTGTGTGTGTGTGTGTGTGTGTGTGTGTGTGTGTGTGTGTGTAGAAATTGTTGCCACAGGCTAGTAGGGACGCGCTGTGAACTGCATGTAAAAATGGCGCAAACGCCACAAATTTTCAAGAATAAATATGAACAAACTCAAGATGGAGTTTCAGGGAGGACTTGACTAATGCCTGAAAGATACTTGCTGGGGTAAACGCCCCCGCAGTCCGGTCCCATACCTGGCCTACAGGAGAATTAAGGACTGATCAACCTGGCTGTTACTGCTGGCCGCAAGCATTCCAACGTATGAACCACAGAACGGCTGGTCAGGAACTGATTTGAGGACTTGTAAAGTTCCCTCTTGCAGACAGCCAGAGCCGAGTGTTGAAAAGTCGCGGACCTCAAACACTCGTCTGGTTCTCTTAGTCAAGCCCATGCATACCCCGTATTACAGATGCTTGAACGTATATATAGGCACTGAAATCTACATTTTCTAGCTAAGAAATCTCGCCTGCCTTGAAGGGATTCATTAGTATACAGCAGAATTCCAGCGTGGAGTGACCGAGAAACAACGAATACCATAAGCTCAGCATCTCTTGTCTTGAAAGTTCTAGTTATCCAGCCTATTATTTTAATTACAGTAGCAACAGTAACTTTGTTATGACCCTTGAATGCGAGATTTTTTGACATAACTCAAGTCTCGCACGTGGAACTTTCACTGTACTGAATAGTTTGAGTGTGTGTGTGTGTGTGTGTGTGTGTGTGTGTGTGTGTGTGTGTGTGTGTGTGTGTGTGTGTGTGTATGTGTGTGTGTATGTGTGTGTGTGTGTGTGTATGTGTGTGTGTATGTGTGTGTGTGTGTGTGTGTGTGTGTGTGTGTGTGTGTGTGTGTGTGTGTGTGTGTGTGTGTGTGTATGTATGTATGTGTGAAAGAGAGAGGGAGAGACAGACAGACAGAAGTAAAGGCAGAGGTGAAGAAGACAGGTAAAGAGCAAAGGAGGGGGGGGAAGGAAAGTGGGGGAAGAGGACTAAGGGAGACATAAGTACAGCATCAAGGGGACAGCAACCCTTCGTCCCTCACCCCCGTTACATCCCCAAGGATAGAGGGGAAGCTTGGACAATGATTCCCTAACCCCATCACCTCCCTCTCTCCTCTCCCCAGGGGCTAGTTATTGTAGCCTTGCACTCCTCTCACCCCTAACCCCCACCTCTCACCCCTCACCCCCATCTCTCACCCCTAACCCCCACCTATTATCCCCCTCATGTATGCAATTGTCTCTGTGCTGTGAATTCAGTACGTAATTAAGATTCAGAGGTCCAAACCAACATCGAGACAGAAGAGTAATAAATTGTCTGTTTCGACCTCCAACTAAGGTCCTCTTCAGCAGACACATAAATATAAGAGAAAAACAAAATATAGACACAAAGAGCAGGATAGGTCCCATGTAGACTCTGGAATGTCAAATTAAGTCAAATTGTTGAGAGTCAGCACTCTCAGAGTGAGATACCAACTTGGCATCTCACCCTGAGAGTGAGATACCAAGTTAGTTTTTAAACTTGATAAAGGGCTACGCTTTTCTTTCAAAGCTTATTTCGATATTATATCCGGTTTTTATTGTCCTTTGGAAAGACTGAAGTTAAAAGTCGAAGTTAAATGTCTGGAAGGGTCATCTGTATTGTGTGTGTGACATATACACACACTAGTGAAGTGCACTGTAACTATCATATAGAATAGTATAGCCGCACACCGCAAGTGTTCCCATACTGACTATATCATATATAGGATAAGGCAGCAGCACCAGCAGCACCAGCAGCACCAGCACCAGCACCAGCACCAGCACCAGCAGTAGCAGCAGCAGCGCCACCACCAGCACCACCACCAGCTCCACCACCAGCTCCACCACCACCACCACCACCGCCGCCGCCGCCGCAGTGTGTTCTCAAGGATATTAAAAAAAAATCAAACTTCTGAAGGTTCCTGTCTCACCGTCAACGTGTTGCTCGTCCTCCGCTAACTGTGCAATTCTCGCGGCGTCATTCTTGTTTGTGTAACTGTACACACACACACACACACACACACACACACACACACACACACACACACACACACACACACACACACACACACACACACACACACACATACACACAGTGAGTTACGGCTTCTACTTTGTTCAAATTACTTCACATCTGTTAGTTTCCTTTCCTTGAGAAATTGAGTTGTAAGTTGTTTGAGAGTAGGACCTACCCAGCCTGGGACACTTGAGTAGGGATGTTATGGTGTAGGGAGGACCTACCCTGCATAGGACAGTAGGCCTACAGCAGTGCCTCTCAGCTCTCATATTCTCAATAACGTCGACAGTATTTTTTTTCTGTAAGGTTTCCTTTCCATGTATACCTGATGAATGTGAGGTATGCAAATAAGGTGTCATCTGGAGTGTGTTTACCTGGCGGTGAGGACGTGTCTAGAGTTTTTATTGTGAAGAGTTTAAACGGGGAACGAAGAGGGTAAGTACTTTACAATAATATAACTAAAAGGGGTAATGAAATGGGTTATCTGTTGTTAATAATTCTGAGGACCAAATATAATAAATATTAACCAGTCAATAATGATTAGATAATACTGTCACTATGTTATAATAATTTAAGGGAAAATGAAAATCCACACTTACAGTTAAATATAATTTCATAACTTTACAATTATACTAGTAACATTCCTCTTATTATCTTAAAAATTACAGCAACATGGTGAGATATAGATAACTAAACCAGCTATACTTAATTCTCGATAGAAATATTTCTACCCCTGGCACATTACCCCCCGTATTTAAATATGATGACGACACACCAGTGTACTGGAAACAGCCATAGTTCGATTTACATACCAATTTCTGTGCCTTTAAGATTCAGTAACACAGTAATAAACTCTTTACCAGTAGTTCACCCGCCTTGTTCAGTCATGTCAGTACACCTCAACCACACGCCCAGAAAATGGTGCCCAAACCAGAGCCTGGCGTGTAATATCTTCTCCCAACGATGGCTCAAGTTGCACTAAGTGAAAAACAGTGTATGGTACACTCAACTGTTACTGCTACAATCACCACAACGACTACTAAAACAGCTACCAACATTATTGCAACTACTACTACCCCTATCACCACCCTAATTTTAGTAATAATAAATAATGTCAGTGCTGATAATAGTAATAATAACAGTAACTAAAACCACCCTAACTTTTAATAATAATAAATAATGTCAATGCTGATAATAACATTAATAATAGTAAAGTTAATTTACAATGGAGATCATAAATTGTTGTTGCAGTCGCCTTTGCAAGAGGCGAAAATAGATATTACCGTCACGAGAAGCAAGAAGCCGAGCGCACTGACAGAAGAGCTCTGAAGCCCAGCGAGGCCTCAGGCCACTCAGCCGAGTTTACTGAATATTTGGTACCTGCGTCATGTGGTGTCCACTACGCTGGTACCTGCTTCATGTGGTATCCACTACGTTGGTACCTGCTTTATGTGGTGTCTACTATGCTGTTACTTGCTTCATTTGGTGTCCCTATGCTAATACCTCCTTCAGGTGATGTCCCTTACGCTGGTACCTGCCTCAGGTGATACACGTACGCTGGTAAACATTACCGTTGTGGCCAGGTGCGTCATGGAGGGAGTCTGCTTCTATCTCTCCGCCAACACATTTTTCACAGCGCACTGGATAATTATCTGACCGTGTTTGGTTGGCGGAGTAGGGAATAGGTAGAAGAGAAGGGGGGGATTCTTTTCATCTTACCCTCTTCGTTCCTCTTTCTCTTCTTTGTTCTTTTCTTCCTCCATATTCTCATCAAAGAATGGACAGGTGGGATGAAAAAGAAGGCCCCTTTCAATCACCTCTTCGTCTTTTCTCCCACTTCTCATTTCTCTCCCCTGCGATCCAATTTTCTCTTAGTCTTTCATTTCTCCTACCCACTTGTCTGCCGTCTATCCCTTTTCAGGAATGTAATTACGGCGAGTTAATTTTAAAATATACTAGCGTGTGTGTGTGTGTGTGTGTGTGTGTGTGTGTGTGTGTGTGTGTGTGTGTGTGTGTGTGTGTGTGTGTGTGTGTGTGTGTGTGTGTGTGTGTGTGTGTGTGTGTGTGTGTGTGTGTGTGCTCACCCAGTTGTACTCACCTAGTTGAGGTTGCAGTGGTCGAGTCCAAGCTCCTGGCCCCGCCTCTTCACTGGTCGCTACTAGGTCACTCTCCCTGAACCGTGAGCTTTATCATACCTCTGCTTAAAGCTATGTATGGATCCTGCCTCCACTACATCGCTTCCCAAACTATTCCACTTCCTGACTACTCTGTGGCTGAAGAAATACTTCCTAACATCCCTGTGATTCATCTGTGTCTTCAGCTTCCAACTGTGTCCCCTTGTTGCTGTGCCCCATCTCTGGAACATCCTGTCTTTGTCCACCTTGTCAAATCCTCTCAGTATTTTGTATGTCGTTATCATGTCCCCCCTATCTCTCTTGTCCTCCAGCGTCGTCAGGTTGATTTCCTTAACCTCTCCTCGATTTCCCTTAACCTCTCCTCGATTTCCCTTAACCTCTTCTCGAAATAAGATTCGAAGCTACTACTGAGGAGGGTCAAGATTCCCAGGCAGCCCTCTAGTCCACTCAGTCACACAAATGCCAAATGTGTGAGTGTGTGTGTGTGTGTGTGTGTGTGTGTGTGTGTGTGTGTGTGTGTGTGTGTGTGTGTGTGTGTGTGTGTGTGTGTGTGTGTGTGTTTGTGTGTGTGTACTCACCTATTTGTGGTTGCAGGGGTCGAGTCTTAGCTCCTGGCCCCGCCTCTTCACCGGTTGCTACTGGGCCCTCTCTCTCCCCGCTCCATGAGCTTTATCAAACCTCGTCTTAAAACTGTGTATGGTTCCTGCCTCCACTACGTCATTTTCTAGGCTATTCCACAGTAACTTAAAACAACGGATATAGCCCCACTCCATAAAGGTGGCAGCAAAGCATTAGCTAAGAACTATAGACCAATAGCTCTGACGTCCCACATCATAAAAATCTTTGAAAGAGTGCTAAGAAGCAGGATTGCAAATCACCTGGATTCCCAAAATCTGCACAATCCAGGGCAACATGGGTTCAGGGCAGGTCGCTCCTGACTCTCACAACTACTGGATCACTATGACATGGCCTTGGATGCACTGGAAGAAAATCAGAATGCAGATGTAATATACACAGACTTTGCAAAAGCATTTGACAAATGCGATCATGGCGTAATAGCCCATAAAATACGTGCTAAAGGAATAACTGGGAAAGTGGGGAGATGGATCTTCAACTTCCTAACAAATCGAACACAAAGAGTAATGGTCAACAGAGTTAAATCGGAGGCTGCCATAGTGAAGAGCTCTGTTCCACAAGGCACAGTACTCGCCCCCATCTTATTCCTTATCCTCATATCAGACATAAACAGAGATATACACCACAGCACCGTATCATCCTTTGCGGATGATACTAGGATCTGCATGAGGCTGTCATCAGCTGAGGACGCGGTTAACCTCCAAGAAGATATAAACAAAGTTTTCCAGTGGGCAACGGTAAACAATATGATGTTCAATGAGGACAAATTCCAACTACTCCGTTATGGAAAACTGGAGGAGATAATAACTAGAACAGAGTATACTACTGACTCCGGCCATACAATAGAGCGGAAAAATAATGTAAGGGACCTGGGAGTAGTAATGTCTGAGGATCTCACTTTCAAGGATCACAACAGTGCCACGATCGCACGTGCAAAGAAAATGATAGGATGGATAATGAGAACTTTCAAAACGAGAGATGCCAAGCCCATGATGATCCTTTTCAAAACACTTGTTCTCTCTAGACTGGAATACTGCTGTACATTAACATCTCCATTCAAAGCAGGTGAAATCGCAGATCTAGAGAGTGTACAGAGATCCTTTACTGCACGTATAAGTTCTGTCAAGCACCTTAACTACTGGGAACGCTTGGAAGCACTTGACTTGTACTCGTTGGAACGCAGGAGGGAGAGATATATCATAATCTACACTTGGAAAATCTTGGAAGGAATGGTCCCAAATCTGCACACAGAAATCACTCCCTACGAAAGTAAAAGACTGGGCAGGCGATGCAAAATGCCCCCAATAAAAAGTAGGGGCGCCATTGGTACACTAAGAGAAAACACCATAAGTGTCCGGAGCCCAAAACTGTTCAACAGCCTCCCATCAAGCATTAGGGGAATTGCCAATAAACCCCTGGCTGCCTTCAAGAGAGAGCTGGACAGATACCTAAAGTCAGTGCCGGATCAGCCGGGCTGTGGCTCGTACGTTGGACTGCGTGCGGCCAGCAGTAACAGCCTAGTTGATCAGGCCCTGATCCATCGGGAGGCCTGGTCATGGACCGGGCCGCGGGGGCGTTGATCCCCGGAATAACCTCCAGGTAACCTCCAGGTAACCTCCAGGTAACCTCCAGGTATGGCTGAAAAAATATTTCCTAATATCTCTCTGACTCATTTGTGTCTTCAACTTCCAATTGTGGCCTCTTGTTTCTGTGTCCCCTCCCTGGAACATCCTGTCTTTGTCCACCTTGTCTATTCCACGCAGTATTTTATATGTCGTTATCATGTCTCCCCTGACTCTCCTGTCCTCCAGTGTCGTCAGGCCGATTTCCCTTAATCTTTCTTCATAGGACATTCCCCTTAGCTCTGGAACTAACCTTGTGGCAAACCTTTGTACTTTCTCTAGTTTCTTGACGT
>NC_091310.1:37209355-37228899 GCF_038502225.1 Cherax quadricarinatus | reverse complement strand
CCCTCATATACACGCATAGGGTTGTTCTTCCTTCCTCCTCTTTCCTCCTCTTCCTTCCTTCCTTCCTTTCCCTTCCAGTGTCTCCCTCACCACCTCCCTCCTCCACGCTGCACTATCCACACCTAGCGACAGGATCATGGATACCTCACTGCCTCTCCAAGCCACTTGTACCCAACCACAAGTGTCTACGAACCTCAACCTATGTGATAGTGTGTTAAAATCTCTCCAGTGGTGAGTGAACTAATTAAAGAGTGAGAGAGTAAGAGAGAGAGAAAGAGAGAGAAACCTCCCTAAAAAGGGGAAGCCAAGAGGAGGGCTCCTCTCTTCTCTTATTCCTCCTACTTCTCCTCCTGCTCCTCCTCTTCCCTCCCATTAACCACATTCGTTCCACCTCCTCTTCCTCTTGTGATCGTCTTCACACCCTCTTGGACCTGGCTCCCGAAATCCAAGTATCACAGCAGGTAAGATACTATACCTTAGAAAGGTGATACTGGGACGGTCACCTCTGTCACCTTTGTATACCTCTATGTTGTATGTCGAAGTTGTTCTGGTATGGCTCACAATATATGTTCGTGTCAAATATGTCATGATATGTGTGTGTCATACTTGTGTGTTATATGTATGTCATTTGTGTGTGCCATGACATGTGTGTGTCATATGTGCTTATCATGATATGTGTGTCAAGTGTGTCATATGTGTATGTCATGATATGTGTGTGTCACGACATGTGCGTGTCATATGTGTCATGGTATGCGTCATATGTGTGTCATATGTGCGTGTCATATGTGCATCATATGTGTGTGTCATATGTGCTTGATATATGTAGGTCATATGTGTGTATGTATTATATGTGCGTGTCATATATGTGTCATGATATGTCATATGTGTCATGATATGTGCCATATGTGTGTCTCATGATATGTGAGTGCCATATGTGTGTGATACAATGTGCCATGATAGGTGTATGTCAGGATGTGTCTGTCATGATGTGTGTGTCGTGATGTGTCATGATATTTGTCTTGATATACTTGTGAGTCGTAATATTGGTAAGTCATATGTGACATGATGGGTGTATCATGATGTGTTTGACATATGTGTATGTCATAATACATGATGTGTCATGATATAGCTGTGTCATGATGTTTGAGTCATGATATAGTTGTGTCAGATAAACTGAATCCAGATAAACAGATATAGTATATCATGAAGTAGTTGAGTCATGATGCATGAGTGTCATGATACAGTGTGTCATGATATAGTGTGTCATGATATAGGTATGTCATGATTTAGTGTGTCATGATATAGGTGTGTCATTACATGTGTCATTATGTATATCCTGATATAGGTGTGTCATTATATGTGTCATGATACAGGTATGTCGTTATGTATGTGTGTCATGATACAGGTGTCATGATACAGGTGTGTCATGATACAGGTGTGTCATGATACAGGTGTGTCACGATACAAGTGTGTCATGATACAGGTGTGTCATGAAACAGGTGTGTCATGATACAGGTGTCATGATACAGGTGTGTCACGATACAAGTGTGTCATGATACAGGTGTGTCATGAAACAGGTGTGTCATGATACAGGTGTCATGATACAGGTGTGTCATGATACAAGTGTGTCATGATACAGGTGTGTCATGATACAGGTGTGTCATGATATAAAAGTATCATGAGAGTTGCGTGGCATAAGGCTGTGTAATGACAGACAGCAGTTCATGGCATGACACATAACTGAAACATGTCGCAACATGCACGTGACATGATCTGCAAATTTCCCGACATTAAAGTGAGGTGACTTTGATCAACGAAGTTTCCAAACTTTTTCCAAGTCAAGGAACTTGTTTTTTTTTAAACAATTTTCTTGAGCAATATCGAAAAAAATACGCTGAGTCTAACACTGTATAAGTCCATTCAAACCACATTTTATTATCAATATCCCTTACGATAAATTTAAAGTATGGACATATTTTCTCACTGATTTTTGAGTGCAGAAATCATTCAGATTTTCTAAACCTTGTTTGATAAAATCTGTAATGTTAACATGACGGGAGAGCAACACAAAATAGCTTTGACACTCTCTGTTATGAATATTTTTTTCGGAATAAAGAATTTCGAGCCTATGATCTCCGACAAGGGGTATGTGAATACATGCAACCCGACCACCGAAAGAAGTGATAATACATCAATAAATTGCTGTTAGTAACATTAAATTTGTATTATAACTGTCGTGAATCAAGACATGTACAGTTGGAGTGATAAGTTTACCTGGTCCACCACAGCGAGCAGTATTTGACCCTCAGTAATGTGTTTACACCAGATACTGCTGTTGTCTTGCTGTGACAGCGTGGAGGAGGTAACACACAGCATATTGTTCTAGCTACCAGCTTCCTTGGAACACTGCTGAATCTTTGATAGTTAATACTTCACATGAAAACATTGTAAATGTCTCTCAGAGTTCTTCAACCCAGTCCTCCTTTCTGTCGTTATTCACTCGTTTTACCCTTTAAAAAAAAATTATAAACAGACAAAAGGCGGTGAAAACAATTCTCTTTCTCTGTCCCAGTAGTAAAAAATCTTACAGAAGCCGAAAATCATTCGTGGGGCAAGACCCTTCCTTTACCATTCGAAGTAGGGAACCATCATTCTCCACTTCGAAGTGTCAGGGGCGTAGCACTGTGCCGTTATCCTGGGCTTCCCAAGCGTGTGGATTGTGTGCCGAGCTACGAAATATCTCGTTTTAAACCTAAGGACACAGACTATTTCCTCGTTAATCACTTGAAAACGAGAAAAAATGATAATGGAAGCAATTTTCAGCGATGTTTCTTACTCACATTATTATTATTATTATTATTATTATTATTATTATTATTATTATTATTATTATTATTATTATTATTATTATTATTATTATTATTATTATTATTATTATTATTTTCGTAAAGGAAAACGCTGAACTTGTTCCAGATGATTGACTTGCATCAGGAGAAATACTGATATTTCTCCTGAGAAAAATAAAGACAATCGTTTTGGAAGCTCTTGAAAAGAACAAGCGCTTACTGAGACAATGTTTCACTCTCTTATACATATATATATATATATATATATATATATATATATATATATATATATATATATATATATATATATATATATATATATATATACATATATATAAATAAGTATATATATATATACTTATTTACATTGCATTGCATCTTTAGTCATGTATGAACAAGCTGTGTCGTCACCCTCAAACCTTTTCCTCAGCCCACGCTTGTGTTATGTGTGTGTGTGCGTGTGTGTGTGTGTGTGTATGTGTGTGTATGTGTGTGTGTGTGTGTGTGTGTGTGTGTGTGTGTGTGTGTATGTGTGTGTGTGTGTGTATGTGTGCGCGCGCAAGTCTACTTATACAGTACTGCCTCTCTTTACCTAGTAATAACAAGAACAATTCGACTCTAATAGGGTCGCATCCTAGGAAAGAAGGTGAAAGCACTCTGTTGGGAACAAGCCACTCTGCTCTTTTGGCGTTCTCAGACTATCATGAGCTAACAATCCTCCATGGTTAGCGTACATCATCTTCGTCAGGTGGGTTTGAGGGAGGGTGCTCCAGGAGCCATCCTCACCAGAAGTCTCGTCTATATTTAACATCCATGCTGGCCACTTCTAAATTTAAGTCTGGCGCTGTTAGTCCACTTTTAGCACATGGGCGCCCTGAAAGCAATCATCGTCCACTACTGTGTAGGTCATACCAGAGCAACGCTGATGACCGGAGAAGCACACTTAATCATTTACTGTTAATCTTCAAACGAACAGTTGACCCTGCTGTTTACATCACAGCAAAGGCGTAATAAAAGCGATCCAGGTAAAATCAGCCATATTACCCATCAGATGAACAAGCTACGTCGTCACTTCGTAATATCAGCCAGCATCTGAAGCGACAGAATGGTTAATCACTCCGCAATTGATGGCTGACAACGTTGGTTCGACCACTGAGGGGAAAGATAGGGAGGGGAGCCATTGCCTCTTCAAGGAGGTGATTTTTCTCAAGGTCAGTGCTGCAGATATCACTAAAAGTCGACCTTCCGAAGACGAGGTCACGGGGTGAAGGTGAGGCGACGGTGATCCATTGTTCAGAGCCACTCAAATTTCGAGACCAACAATTTTCGAAAAGAAAAAAGTTTGTTTATTGTGTTCCTACTATATATATACATACATATATATATATATATATATATATATATATATATATATATATATATATATATATATATATATATATATATATATATATATATATATATATATATATATATATATATATATATATATATATATATATATATATATATATATATATATGCGCAGAGAGAGAGAGAGGCAGGCATACCAGACATACATATATACATACATTCAGAGAGATCGTCCTGCAGGTCTTAAACAGTGGGTTAGATTGTCATGAAGGTGTGCAAACAGTGGATTAAATTATCTATGGTGATCGTGCTTCACTTGTTCTAGATGACATGAAGGTCGTACTTCACTTGTTCAGACATGAAGGTCGTACTTCAGTTGCTCAGATATTAAGGTCGTACTCGTCTCTCTCCACGGCCTTTGACCTTTGCCACACCCGATGCCACCGAATCTGTCTTTCTCTCGCTCTCTCTCTCTCTCTCTGTCTCTCTCTTTCTCTCTCTCTCACACAATACTACACGTCCTTCCTGACCTTCAGCTGACCTATGACCTTACATCCGGTTAACTGTCCACCACATTTTCTGTCAATGATGGTGACGCCCAATAATAATAAAAAGAGTAATAATAATTATTATTATTATTATTATTATTATTATTATTATTAGGAAGATCTGAGGCTCCAACTTCTTTTCCTCTCTATCTAAATCTGTCACAGCTTTCTATCTGATTACCACTCTCCCTCCCTCCCTCCCTGCTTTCTTGTTTCGTTAATTCTCTGCCTCCCTTCTTCCCTCCCTATCTCCTCTCAGGTCATTTTTTCCTCTATTCCTCCCTGAGCCCCCATAACCTCCCTGTCTCCCTCTCTCTATTTCTTTTCTGAATACTTTAAGTTTTTGTACATAATTTCTTACCTATCTTTCTAAACGTCCTGCTTTCCATCCGTTCATCTGTCTCTTTCTCTCTCTCTTCATTTCTCTCTCACTCACTGAGCAAGGGAAGCTGGTCTTGAAGAAGGGGCGCCATCTAGGGTGTGTTGTTATTCTATTGATTATAGTTAGACCTTGCCTTTACTCTGTCAGGCCTACCCTTCCTCCCTGCTTCCATACCTCTTGGCTTCTCTACCTCTCCGCTTTCCCTGCCTCCCTTCTTCCTCACTTTATTCCCTTCCGTCGAGTTTTCTTGCTTTTCACCCTCTTTGCTTCCCTACCTCCCTGCTTTTCCATCCTCATAATTCCAACCTTTCTTTTCCTGTTTCCTTTCTCCCTTATCCCCCCCCTTCTCTGCTACCCTACCTCTTTGCTACCCTTCTTCCCAGCCTACCTGTCTTACCTTTGACCAGCCATACAAACATACACACACACACACACAACACACAGAGACAGTGGAGCATGCATGAACCACGAACCAGACTCAGGCACCGCTCCCTCCTCACACCACACCAACACAATGTCAGTCTGTCGCGCCTTGTCAAGACAATCTTGCTACATCAAACTGTTAGTGAATCCTCGCTGATGTCGCAAGACATTGTATATGTCTTTGCAATACACCGGTTAGCATATATCTAACATATCAGTATATACATGGGCGTCTAAAACATCAAAGTATATATATATATATATATATATATATATATATATATATATATATATATATATATATATATATATATATATGTATATATATATATATATATATATATATATATATATATATATATATATATATATATATATATATATATATATATATATATATATATATATATATATATATGGGGAAGTGGAACAGAATTCTTCCTCCGTAGGCCATGCGTGTTGTAAGTGGCAACTAAAATGCCGGGAGCGAGGGGCTAGTAACCTCTTCTCCTGTATATATTACTAAATGTGAAAGGAGAAACTTTCGTTTTTTCTTTTGAGCCACCCCGCCTCGGTGGGATACGGCCGGTGTGTTGAAAGAAAGATATATATATATATATATATATATATATATATATATATATATATATATATATATATATATATATATATATATATATATATATATATATATATATATATATATATATATATATGATATTTGTGAATATATGTCTACTAAACAGTTGGTATGTATATTCCCACCATATAAATTAGTATATAATTCTACCCAATAAATGTATATGTTTACCACATAAGTTAGTGTACATACATATAGCACATCATTGAGAGAGAGAGAGAGAGAGAGAGAGAGAGAGAGAGAGAGAGAGAGAGAGAGAGAGAGAGAGAGAGAGAGAGAGAGAGAGAGAGAGAGAGAGAGAGAGAGAGAGAGAGAGAGAGAGAGAGAGAGAGAGAGAGAGAGAGAGAGAGAGAGAGAGAGAGAGAGAGAGTTTGTGTCTGTATGTTCTCACTTACATGTAACCACATACAGGTGGGTGCACATATGCACGCATGTACACACACCAACTCTTATATGTAAATATATACACATATATGGCTGTGCGCGCGCGCGTGTGTACGTGCGTGTGCGTGTGCCTGTGTGTGTGTGTGTGTGTGTGTGTGTGTGTGTGTGTGTGTGTGTACACTCGCGCGCGCGCCCGCGTGTGATCTTAGACGTGTTCCGACCAATCACCGCCCTGCTTTTGCTGAGTTACAACCAAACAGCTCGCAACTCTGGGCATCTCGTGGCCAATCAGTCCTCGTCTCTGGACACCTGGCAGCCAATCAGCGCTTAACACTGGGCGCCTCGTAGCTAATCAGCACTCGGCTTTGGGTGCTTCGCAGCCAGTCAGCACGAGGCTGTGGCAGCCAGTCAGCACGAGGCTGTGGCAGCCAGTCAGCACGAGGCTGTGGCAGCCAGTCAGCACGAGGCTGTGGCAGCCAATCAAGGCGCAGCTGTGCGCAGCTGCCAAAGCTAGTGTAGACACAGACAATATTTGTTCATTTCGACAACGCCCCGACGTCGACACTTATACAAATACTCAACTTTTGAGCGGGATGATCGCGTATGTTTTTACTCCTTGTTTTTTCAAAGCATGAGAGAGATGGAGAAAGAGAGAGCGAGAGATAGATAACTAGATAGATAGAGATAGATAGATAGATAGATAGATAGATAGATAGATAGATAGATAGATAGATAGATAGTCAGACAGATAGATAGATAGATAGATAGATAGAGAGAGAGAGAGAGAGAGAGAGAGAGAGAGAGAGAGAGAGAGAGAGAGAGAGAGAGAGAGAGAGAGAGAGAGAGAGAGAGAGAGAGAGAGAGAGCCAGAGACAGAGAGAGAGAGAGAGCTGATTTTCTAGGTTTAAAACCTATCGACTACACGGGGATCATGATGAGTGCATATCACCTGCACACCAGCAGTCAAGGAAACAATAAATCCCAAACAGACGAGCAAATTCTCAGTACATGCACACAGATATACACACCTGCACTTGTACTGCTGCTCTCAGTGTATAAACATCCAGTGACAAACACATCAAAATATATACAAAGTCATCAGGGGAGAGTCACTCATCACTTGTCACAGCTGATTTTTTCAATACTACGGCAGCATCCCACCGAGGGAAGGTGACCAAAAATACGAAAAGGAAAGTTTTTCTTTTTAAATCCAGTAATATATATAAGATAAGAGGTTACCAGCCCCAGGTTATTATATTAAGATCATTATAAGAAAATAACTATAAGATGATTGTATATATATATAATATATATATATATATATATATATATATATATATATATATATATATATATACATATATATATATATATATATATAATATAGATATATATATATATATTTATATATAGACAGATATATATATATAATATATATATATATATATATATATATATATATATATATATATATATATATTACATATGTATATATATATATGTATATATATACATATATATATATATAATATATATATATATATATATATGTATATATATATATATATATATATATATATATATATATATATATATATATATATATATATATATATATATATATATATATATTGTGGCCATAATTGTCAGTGTCTTTGACTTTCAAAGCAAAAAACATTAAAAATGACTGACATAGAGGCATTCACGTCCCATGAGAAAGTTGCTTATCAATCTCCTGTGTCTGGGAGACCCGTGTAAAAGTCTTCGGACCTGGACAGCCACATTTCACTACCTTTTCTTTGCAACTTGCAATTGTTTTTCACTGCTGGCCGCATGGGCACTACTATACTTAATCTTAAAAATCTGTACGGTGTTTACCGCCACCACCCCCTCCTCATCTGCCTAATTCAACTTGTTTACAACGCTGAGGTTAAGGGGAATTTCCTAACAATCCTGTGACTCATCTGTGTCTCTATCTTCCTTCTCTGACCTTTCTCCCCAACGTCTCTCCCATATGTCTCTCCCATTCTGCGATGCCGGTCGGAAACCTAAGATGCAGCAGACCTTTTCCCTCTGGTTCGCCCAAGTGAGGCACTAGAAGAGAAAGGTGGCAGCCCTCGGGTCTCTGGTGGTTTCAGTAATTAGGAGCCAAGGGTTTTTAATTAAGTAGGGAGGAAGTGGCACTGATGGGCCAGATCAATATACTTAAGCTTGCAATCTTCCCTATGATCAGCAGCACCGCCCTATTGACCGTCAATTAAATGGGATGTAGGCGTCGGACAGGGTAGATGCAAGGGATAGTCCAACACCATCAGTCTACCTTCTTACAGAGATATAATGTAATGCCGTCAGGGTGGCTGAAGTTTGCATCCAGACTGCTTGGTATTTTAAAGCTGGAGGTTCTCTTTGGGCTAGGCACAGCGCTGTAACAAGGCTTCTCTTGATAATCTCTTTGACTTCAATGTGTTTAACATGCCAACCTTTGTAACTTGATCAATTGAGACCGTGTAGACCGTATTGGTCAACTACTGCTTTGTCGCAGGTACACTTGTGCTCAGAGTGAGATGAGGAAGCAAGGCGGAGTACCACTCAAATGCAAAGGCATCAAGAGAGTCACTGACACTTATCCTCATTTCCATCCAATCACCTTCCATCACTCCACCTTCCAGTACCTTTGGAAGGTGGAAGGAAGAAGGTGAATTGTTAGAACATGGAAGGTGAACTGCTGGAAGGTGAACGCTTGGAAAGTGATCTGTTGGAAGGTGAACTTAAACATCTCATTCTCTCTCTCTCTCTCTCTCTCTCTCTCTCTCTCTCTCTCTCTCTCTCTCTCTCTCTCTCTCCCTCATTTCTTATTTCCTTAATTAACTTCTTCCTTCCTCTGCTTTTACCCGCCTTTGGTATGATTTATTTTTTAAATTTTCTTCAGCCGGAAGAAAATTAATTGTGGAAGCAAATTTAAATTGAATTATCTTTTTCATATCAGTAATCCAGGTTGTGTTCAGCGCTGAAGCCAACCACCACACCGCTCTCTTTTAATTAAATCTCCAGTATGTATGTATATATATATATATATATATATATATATATATATATATATATATATATATATATATATATATATATATATATATATATATATATATATATATATATATATATATATATATATATATATATATATATATGCAAAACAACCACTGTGAAAGAATAGAGAAATTCCAAGCGCTTTCGTGACTACTCACATTATCAAGGAACAATAAAACTAATACATCAAAGGAAGGCATATAAAGGGTCTAGACCACCCCTCACTATCACATCCCACAACAAAGCAACACCTGGCGCGCGACTCATAAGAAAGATAACACTGCAGCAGGCCCGCTGGCCCAACTAGACAGGTCCTTCACACAACCCACAAACAAACTATTCTACCCAAGAATTAAGAATTTTAAAATTTATTATTTGTCCAATGTATTATTAAATTCTTCCCAAATTCTATTAATTATAAATGGATCGTCGACCATGGATTTGCTTGATACAACTTTCTCAACTTTTGAAAATCAATTGGATAGTTAATATCTCTCACATGAATAAATAGAGCATTGGAATCTTGTCCAGTTCTAATGCTATATTTATGATGTTTTAATCTTAGTTCGAGACTTTTACCAGTTTGACCGTAATAAACTTTATCGCAAATTTTACAAGGAATCTTATAGACACATCCGTCAGCATTTTGGGGGGAATTCTTTATCAAAAGTTTTTTTTACTGTATCAAGATTTTTAAATACAACTTTGATATTAAAAGTCTTAAGAAGAGAAGGCATATCAACAAAGTTTTCATGGTAAGGGAGAACCAACATATTTTTAGTTGAATAAGTTTGGTTGTTCTTTTTTGGATTGTAAAAAGTATTTCTAGCAATTTTAAAAGATTTATCAATTATGTTTCTTTGGTATTTTAAATCATTAGCTATTTCATAAATTTTGGATATTTCCTCATCTATATAGATATATATATATATATATATATATATATATATATATATATATATATATATATATATATATATATATATAAATTTATATATGTATATATATATGTACATATATATATACATACATATATATATATATATATATATATATATATATATATATATATATATATATATATATATACATATATATATATATATATATATATATATATATATATATATATATATATATATATATATATATATATATATATATATATATATATATATATATATCTTTCTTTCAACACACCGGCCGTATCCCACCGAGGCGGGGTGGCCCAAAAGGAAAAACGAAAGTTTCTCCTTTTACATTTAGTAATATATACAGAAGAAGGGGTTACTAGCCCCTTGCTCCTGGCATTTTAGTCGCCTCTTGCAACACTCATGGCTTACGGAGGAAGAATTCTGTTCCACTTCCCCATGGAGGTAAGAGGAAATAAACAAGAACAAGAACTAGTAAGAAAATAGAAGAAAATCCAGCGGAGTGTGTATACATATGCTTGTACATGTATGTGTAGTGTGACCTAAGTGTAAATAGAAGTAGCAAGACGTACCTGAAACCTTGCATGTTTATGAGACAGAAAAATGGACACCAGCAATCCTACCATCATGTAAAATAATTACAGGCTTTCATTTTACACTCACTTGGCAGGACGGTAGTACCTCCCTGGGCGGTTGCTGTCTACCAACCTAGTACCTTTTGGTGCAAAATTAAAATTTTTTACATTAACATTAATGAAAAAAATATATCTTTAAACGTATAAAAGAAAATTTCAGAAAGGACTTAATTTTAATAAATGAGTTCTTTACATATTCGGCACGACATATATATATATATATATATATATATATATATATATATATATATATATATATATATATATATATATATATATATATATATATATATATATATATATATATATAATGTCGTGCCGAATAGGCAGAACTTGCGATCTTGGCTTAAATAGCAACGCTCATCTTGCCATATAGGACAAGCGAAAATTTGTGTATGCAATAATTTCGCCAAAATCATTCTGAACCTAACGGAAAAAATATATTTCACTGTGTTTGTTTAGTGTTAAATTATTGTAAACAAATCTAAAATATATTTAGTTGGGTTTGGCAAAAATAAATTGTTCTTGTTACAATAAGGTTAGGTAAGTTTTCTAAGATTCGTTTGGAGCAAAATTAAAAATTTTTACATTATCATTAATGAAAAAAATATATCTTTAAACGTACAAGAGAAAATTTTAGAAAGGTCTTAATTTTAAATGAGTTCTTGCTAAATGACCAGTTTTACATATTCGGCACGACACACACACACACACACACACACACACACACACATATATATATATAGTTTATATATATAGTTTAAAAGATGGGGTGGTAGGGGAAGTGGAATATTCAAATGGCTTCAGGAAGAAATCCAAATATTCTTCCTTGAAGCCTTTTTATCCACTTCTCCGAGGCTATGGGTCCCACAATTTACACCAGAGGTGGACCCCATCCTATATATATATATATATATATATATATATATATATATATATATATATATATATATATATATATATATATATATATATATATATATATATATATATATATATATATATATATATATATATATATATATATATATATAACGAAATACAGGAAGGTACCACCTCTAGAACTGTCCTGGGGACCCTCATCCTCAGAGAAAAGAATAAACTTGCTTCACAGAAAACTCAAGGTTCTCCCTGAAGCTGTTTGAGAATTTTCTCCTACCACCCCCTATATTTAATATATATTTTATTTAAAAAAAAAATACATTGACAAAACATTCACAAAAATACAATAGAAAGTAAAAAACATAGATTACTCAGAGCTACATCTCGAATACTTCGTCCAGCTCCCCGGCGATGGGCCGCGTGCCCAGAATGCTACAGGAATTTCCTCTCTGGATCGCAACACTGAGTCTCTGAAAGAGGAAGCTGGTCGCCCTGTGGTCCTTGGTTTCTATGATGAGCTTTTCACCCAGCTCTTTGAGGAACTTTAGAGAACACTTGCCCCATGCTCCAAGGGTCTCCGACCCTATTGGGATGAAGTCATAGCAAGGGGGAAGGTCTTCATATTTGTGGATCTTCTGGGTCTCCCTGTGGCTGGCAGCTCCACCCAGGCAATCTGCTTTCCATCCTTCCAGGGTAGCATAGTGGCTCCATCAGGACGCTTTTGACTTCCCTCAGACCTCTGTACTTGGGGTTCCCGTTGAGCTGGGCAACGGGCTGTGGCGAGGCTTCTGTTTATGATGTCATTGACCTCCTCATGTCTGGCATACTTCCCTTCTGCTGTGTGACACACGAGACCATGAAGTCCGAATCGATCAGCCGTCGCCCTGCCGCAAATACACCTATGTTCGGTGAGTATGGGGGCGGCTAGGCGAAGAGCAACACCAATCCGAATGACCTGTGGATCGAGTCGAGTGCCCAGGGAAGAATTGGGAGCAGCTAATATATATATATATATATATATATATATATATATATATATATATATATATATATATATATATATATATATGTATATATATATATTTCATATATAATGTTTGTGTGTGTGTCTTATCACCTATTTGTAGCTACAGAGTTATGTTCGTTGTGTCTCGTCTTCAATACTCTGTTCATTACATATATTTTTAAAAGTGTCACTGGTGGCATCAATTAATAATTCCTCTTTTAATACATTCCTCTGGTCAACCAATCTATTGGAGAAGAGCAATTTTCTACTATGCTTTCCATTCCACATTTTCCTCAGTTTGCAACTTTGTTGTCTTGTTGTCCCTGTTGTTGCTACTAAGAAATCAACTTTATCTTCCCTTTCAAGTTGCTTTAAGACATCATATGTGGTCATCACGTCTGATTTTTTCCTGCTCTCAGCCAACATGCTGTCAGCCAACATGCTGTCAGCCAACATGGGAAACTTTAATGTTTTCAACTTTTCACCACAGTTCATATTGCTGAACTCTGGCAGCTATTTTGCATGTCTTCTTTTGAGCATTTTCTAACTTACCGTTGAGGGCACCACAAAACCGCTGCATATTCCAATTTTGGCCTAATATAAGTTATAAACAACTTTCTTAACATTTCACCTTTATATTTTTATAGTTCGCTAGTATAGTATTTAAGTTTCTCACAATTTCATTCCTATGATTTTTTCGGTGACGTTTTTGTTAATAATAACTCCTAAATCCCTTTCTGTATTCGACACTTTTATTATTTATTCACACAGTCCATGTTCTTCATGTGGCCTGATTTCACTTTCTCCCATATCCATTACAATAAATTCCATCATTAATCTTTCACTCCATGTGCTCAGTTCATCCAGATTCTCTTGTAAGAATTTACGGTCATTTTATTATTTATTTTACATAAGATTTTTGCATCATTTGCAAATATATTCATGTAATTTTTAATTTCTTCATGTAAATCCTTTATATAATTTAGAAACATTATTGGGGCAAGTACATACCCTTGTGGCACCCCATTCATGATATCCACCCATGCAGGCATTTCTAATTTTATAACTGTTCGCATTTTCCTCTGAGGCATAAAGTCTCATCTGCTGTAATAATTTACCTTAAATTCCTCCTATATCTTGTAGTTTCTAAATTAGTGTTTAATGGGGAACTTTTATCGAATGATTTCTTGAAGTGCCGGTAATTACAATCTTCCCATCCATTCCTTTCTTGAACAATTTCCGTAACTCTGTCATAGCTTAACAAATTTGATATACATAAATGTGCAGACTGAAAATCATATTGTTTATCATTACATTATTCTTCTCTAGGAAATTATTTCCTTCTAACGGCTTTTTCTAATACCTTGACAACCCTTATCAGCGAAATCTGTCTTTGAAATACAGGCACAATATGTGCTATTTTCTATTTGTTTTCTAATTTACAGTCCTACAGCGAAATCTGTAGTGAAAATTTTCCATAGTGGATAACGTAACTCATCTACACATTCTTTTAAGAGCCAAGGTGTTATCCAGGCTGGTCCTAGAGCTTATTTCTGGTCAGCATGTAGAAACAGTTTCTTTACTTCTCTCTTAGTTATTTCAATATTCTACAGTTCAATTGTCTATCTGGAATTAAAATATCCTACATGAAAAATATCATTTTGGAACACGATCTAAAGCTTTCTATTTACTACCTCACACATTTCCGCCTCCGCCTCGCTGATTTCTGCCCTCGTCATTTATTCTTTGTATTTATTTCGTCTTTAACATTTAGGTTCTACCTTACTCTTGTCTACTTCTTCCTTTTCAAAATTCCTTTATTCCCCTGTCTTTATATTTGTATATTCATTCCCAGTCTCCTTGAATCTCTGATCAGTTTCTTGACTGCCTCGCTTCGCATTTTCCAGTTTTCACAGCTGTCAGACACCATCCATAAAAGAATTCTTTATCATTCTTTCTTATATTCCCTTTTACAATAAACTGTTTATTTCCACTTCTATCAACCACATAAAACTCTTTGTACGGATTACTTATATATTTCTCACTTGTAAAATACTGTTCCATTTAATTTCTATAAAATACCGTTTTAAAAGCACTGTAATTCCCTTTCTTATAATTAAATCACTCTTGTTTATGATTTCTTTTCCATCTGTTTCACTGCGTATATATCCAAGTGAACCCGATAGCTCTTTCCAAGTGGGTTTAAGTAAGTTATGTTCAAAATTTTCTCTGTTGACGGAGTAAACATCTAAACATAATACTGACGGTTTGTTTCTGCTTCTATTCGTCTCCCTTAAGTTTTATGCTGGTGAGTACAAAAACACCTCATTATATTTAGGAAATCTATTGACAATTATTTACAGTTCCAGCCTCAAAGAATGATCAATTTATTTCTTTATGGATAAAACCTTCAAATACAATATCTTTTTGCTTATCACGGTCACTTTTCATCAATAGTTCCATAAGGATATTATATAATCACTGATGTATACTATCGAACTTTAATTTTTCCTAAGTTATATTCAATGGCGATTTATATACATTTAATATTAAGAGTTTCTCATCTTTTATCGTGCTCTCATAACTAAAATTTTCAGTATTCTGGATTTCAATTCATATAACTAGAAGATATTCCATGACCAATATTGTCAGTCTTCTTCCTTTCTTCCCTACTCTCTCTCTCTCTCTCTCTCTCTCTCTCTCTCTCTCTCTCTCTCTCTCTCTCTCTCTCTCTCTCTCTCTCTCTCTTCTCCAAACTGAGTAATTTCCGTCCACTACAACCTCATTTAAAATATGTTTTTCCAGTCTGGTTTCATTTAGACGACTGTATCAGGTTTCTTTTCATTAATTGTATCCCTACCTACTAACTTTATTAGAGATCTCTTCATCTGATTTAGTGTATAAAATCTTCAGAAATGTATTACTGTCATTTTTACCCTTTTTCCCATTTGTATCAATGCGATTTTTCATCCATCATGTGGTTGTTTCTTTGAAAAAAAAATACATTTGATGGGTCTGTATCTCCCTGTTACTCTATAAAAAATTATTTCTTCCTGGCTTCTACCTTCATTTAGTGTTTAGGAAATCTTATATTTTCATTCTTCCTTCAAAAATTCTTGTCTAAATCGTACTTATATTCCCTCCAATATTTGATGACCTTAGTTTTTTTTTAAGTTCTTCCTTATGCTTAAAGTTAGAGAGGAGCTTACGACAAGGAGCTGCTCCCTCGCAGTGCTCCTCTTTCTCAGTATTTGACTAGTTCCTCCTCCTCCATACTACCTTCCCCACTACTAAAATCTACCTCCACTAACACCACTACCACCTCCTGCCTATATATACTCCCTCCTCTCCTTTCCGTTAGTGTGACTTTGTAAATGGTCCAAGACGGACCGAAACGTCGTCGTAAGCTCCTCTCTTCTATGTGCGGGTTATTTGTGTATTGTTCCAGTCAAGGTATTGTGCCTTTTTTGTTATTGTTGCTTAAAGTTATTTTTCAATGGCCTATGTTTGTTTTTCTCATATTTTCCAATAGGCCTATATGCCATTTTAGGTTCTTGAAAGCAGAAATCCACAAAACATTTCATCTCATTTACATGTTTTTTTCCTCTTTACTTATTCCTATTCATGATTTTATTTGCTTTTCAACGCAATAAATGCTTTATTTCTATCAACAGCGTCCCTCAATAACTTAAGAGTTATTTGCAATCTCCTTTTTATTTTTTGACTAATATTGGTTCAAGCAGTGAATTGTTTAGTTATTATCACCTGTTGTTCAATTTCTATCTTTCCTCTGATGAATATTGCACATGTGTCTTCAGTCTTGGACTTATATTCATTCAGACTTTTCCTCTCCTTCTCTAAGCTTCAGTTTTACATTTTCTGAAATATCTTGTTCTAGCTGCATCTGTTGTTTTATTCTGTTTTATGTTTAGTTATTATGTTTAGTTATTCTTCTAATTTAGTTTTATATTCTACTAAATCTCTAAGTTCCTCCTTAATATTATCTTTATTTTTAATCCATATCTTGATATATCTCTTCTCTCTTCTTCATTATCTCAGTTTGCTCACTTAATATTTTCTGCAGTTACTATAAGGAGACCATTGAAAGTTCTGTTTCAGTTTTTAAAGTTAGATTTTCCTTATATGTTTTATTAACCCTTGTTGCCTAACCTGGTTTCGTTCAATTATAGTTATTCTATCCATCCATCCATCCACTGGTTCTCCCGTCTGCAGGTGTGTAAGCACAGCTGTGCTTAGTTTGAGGAACCTCTGCCATGTTGTCAACAAAAGCATAATTGATCTGTTGTGATACTCTGTTTTTCCATAGTACATTAAATACGTTATTCTTACTCCCGAAAATATTTCACATAAATAATTGCCTTCTATTATTGTGGACATCACTCACACAAAACACTCTACTTCCCACACTACGCAACAGCACAGTCCTTTGTCCAAGGTTGAGGTGGCTGATGTCTGTTCTCCTTGATATCGTGTGTGTGTGTGTGTGTGTGTGTGTGTGTGTGTGTGTGTGTGTGTGTGCAGTGCAAACAAATGGAAGAATGGACGGAGACTCGAACCATGGTCGTGCAAGAAGGGTCACAGTTGGTGACGCTGATGCAACCAAGTCCCAAAATTGTAAATTCATCTTATTGTAAGCTTTGTGGTTTGGCGGCTACAGTTCTGGGGCCTGTTACATGCGAGTACCACAGTTCGAGTCCCCATCCTTTCTTCTGTTTATTTACGGCTATGCTGGCATACATGTTTGGTTAATAAATTACGTTAATTACGTATAAGATATACCCGTGTGTCATTAGTACATATTGTGATGGGTATATCCATCTTTATGGGTATAAACTGAGGGATACAGTGAATGTACACTTGAAGGGGGGGGGGGATGTATATCGTGATACACACCCCACATAGAGCTTAATCCGTGCAGATCCATACTAGAGATTAAAGTATCCTGGACTGGTAGTGAACTGGTTACGTGCAGTCTAAATGACCCTTTGTGTATTCTACCAGGCTTAAAAGCAATTAACCAACCAGCCCGTGTGAATCATTCGGTACATGCAGTGGTGGAGGCTCAATCCACCTTACGGCAAGTACCACCAGTCACACACGTGACCTGGTTGCCTCATTCAGGCTGTTGAGTCGAATGTTACAAAATGTGGGTTAGTTATGAATGTTATAGAGAACATTCTCTTAATATCTGTATAGGTTTACCTCTAAATGCTCCACTTCCTTAGACACACAAAGGAATTCCATGCACAGCTTTAGGGTCAGGAATGATACAGCACACGAGCCTAGGAATCAGTGAATCCGATTGTAACTAATTAAAAAGGGGGACCAGGAACTGATACTCGACACATCTTTAAACTAACTACACACACACACACACACACACACACACACACACACACACACACACACACACACACACACACACACACACACACACACACACACACACACACACACACCAGTCTGGAACCCACACCTGGTCAAACACGTCAGGAAGTTAGAGAAAGTACAAAGGTTTGCAACAAGGCTAGTCCCAGAGCTCAAGGGAATGTCGTACGAGGAAAGGTTAAGGGAAATCGGACTGACGACTCTGGAGGACAGAAGGGTCAGGGGAGACATGATAACGACATACAAGATACTGCGGGGAATAGACAAGGTGGACAGAGATAGGATGTTCCAGAGAGGGGACACAGGGACAAGGGGTCACAACTGGAAGCTGAAGACTCAGACGAGTCACAGGGACGTTAGGAAGTATTTCTTTAGTCATAGAGTTGTCAGCAAGTGGAATAGCCTAGCAAGTGAAGTAGTGGAGGCAGGAACCATACATAGTTTTAAGAAGAGGTATGACAAAGCTCAGGAAGCAGAGAGATAGAGGACCCAGTAGCGATCAGTGAAGAGGCGGGGCCAGGAGCTGAGTCTCGACCCCTGCAACCACAATTAGGTGAGTACAATCAGGTGAGTATACACACACACACACACACACACACACACACACACACACACACACACCACTCCATTACAAGTCAATTCATAAAAACAGTGGGGACCAGGAGCTAGCGCTCTCACTTTAGATGATTACGGCATTACCACACAGAGGCAGCAACAGGTCAACAACTCTGACCTTCAACATGTCCGCCATTACAGACTCACAGTAAACAAAATAATTCCAGCTGATATTGGTTGCCTAGACCAAGGTCACTCTGGTGGCTGCCTTACAAACTGGGTCACTGGCGCGAGGGGAAGAGGACGAGGGAGGGGAAGAGGACGAGGGGAAGAGAACGAGGGGAAGAGAACGAGGGGAATATGAAGAGGAAGAGGAGGTGGAAGGGAGGTGGCAGGATGCTTGACAGTTAATGCAGGGGAAATGGACGAATCTTCTTCTTCTCAGTTCACGTCTGATTTCCT
>NC_091310.1:37196855-37199355 GCF_038502225.1 Cherax quadricarinatus | reverse complement strand
TAATAATACACATCATACGAGGCGACCATCACATGCATTCTCGTTAGTGCAATACAGACTGGCCTCGGACAATCCGGATTTATTTATTGATTCGTAATTAGTGGCGTTCAGAATTTATTTTGCGTTCAAATGCAAAATCTAAAACATTTTCCTGGCAATTTTTAATTTTTACATTTCAGTTTCATTTCATATATATATATATATATATATATATATATATATATATATATATATATATATATATATATATATATATATATATATATATATATATATATATATATATATATATACTGGTTGCAATGATAGACGAACATTAGAGTTGAGAATGAAACTATCACACCCCCAGTTACGTCCAGCGGTAGGAATGTGTGCTTGTGTGTGTTTTGGAGAGAGAGAGAGAGAGAGAGAGAGAGAGAGTAGTGATCTGGCAGAAGGCATAGTCACTTGTCAACCCCTCGGCTACGTTGGATCGTCTGACCACAAGGCTGTTTTACCACACTTAAGATCCCAACAGAACGAGGTGAGGAGTCCACACGCACAACCTGGCTATGGGAAAGAGGTAATTGGCCAGCCCTTTGCTCTGAGCTCGCCACCACCGACTGGAATGCTCTTCTCCAGGGGATGTTGACAACCAAGTGAAAGCCTTCTCACTGGACACATCCTTAATCTGCAACAAGAACACATTCCTCACCGGCAATATGTGACAAAGCCTACAGATCAGCCTTGGTTTGGCTTTCGTTGTAGAGAGGCTGCTACTGCTAAGTACAAAGCATGGCGAAGGTATAAGAGACATCCTACCACCTATAACAGGAACTTGCACATGCAAGCCTGTAGGCATATGGGTGATGTTCAAAAGTGGGCCATTACTAAATGGGAGGTGGACACTAAAATAAAGTTAGCATCAGGTAGGGTAGGCTCCAAAACCTGGTGGTCCCTGGTCAAGGACAGACAAGGTTATCTGCCTGATGAACTTATTCCACCTCTAAATCGACAGGATGGGACCACCTCTACTAGTAGTCAAGAGAAGGCGGACCTCTTTGCTGAACACTTTGCTACCAAAATGCAAGTTCCTGATCCAGCAAGGGACCCTCCTTGGCTAGCTGCAAGAACTGTGTCAAAACTGTCAGTGGTGACAATAAGGCAGGAGGAGGTGCATTTCCTTCTTAAATCACTTGACCAAGAAAGGCTGTAGGGCCCAGACAAGTTGAGCCCAAGATTGTTGAGAAGATGTGCAGACCAGCTAGCAGCACCTCTAACTCGCATCTTTCAGCACTGCCTAGTACAGTGTAAATGGCCCTCTCCATGGAAAGAGGCAAATGTAGTCCCTGTTCACAAAAAGAAGAGCAGAGCAGAAATCAGCAACTACAGACCAGTGTCACTCCTGTCAATCACTGGTAAGATCCTTGAGACAATAATCTCAAGACAAATGACAGATTTTTTTGACTACCACTCACTACTTTGTGATCGTCAATATGGCTTCAGGAAAGGTTACTCTGCTGCTGATCTGTTGTTAAACCTCTCCACTAAGTGGCACCAGTCACTGGATGAATCCAAAGTCAGCTGTGTGGTAGCACTGGACATTGCTGGCGCTTTCGACCGGGTGTGGCACCAGGGCCTCTTAGCAAAACTTCAAGCACTGGGGAATTGCAGGCTCTACGCTATGTCTCCTCAGTGATTACCTTCATGGTAGATCTCTAAGTGTAGTCCTCAATGGAACGGAATCAGCAAGGCATCCTATTGGGGCAAGCGTTCCCACAGGAAGTGTGCTGGGTCCACTGTTATGGAATGTCTACTTCAACGACCTTCTTCATCTCATCCCAGAATCACATGCATATGCAGACGACTGTACACTGACATTCACTTATCCAAGAGAAGAAATGCCAGCTGCTCTAAGCTACATCAATCACCAGCTGAGAGCTATATCAGCTTGGGAAATAGATGGCAAGTAACATTTGCACCTGAAAAAACGCAAATGATGTTCGTCTCTAGGCACCATGATGGTAATGCTGGCGCAGTAGTAAGGATGAATGGGACGATGTTGGCACCTGGAGAAGAAGTTGATATCCTTGGGGAGGTGAAATTTGACTCCAAACTAACCATGAAGAACCATGTTGTAAATCTTGCAAACAAGGCAGCCAGGAAGCTTACAGCACTTCGCCGTATCTCGCATCTGTTTGACAGTAGGGGTTGCAAGATCCTGTCAGAGGCACAAGTACGCTCACAACTTGAGTATGCTCCACTTTCTTGGTTTGCCTGCCCCCCTCTCATCTGCGACTGCTTGACAGAGTAGAGAACAGAGCAAGACGTCTCATCTCTCGCCTGGACCCATCCTGGATAGATCTGTCATTTCAGCAGAGCCTTCAACATAGGAGGGATGTGGGTGGCCTTACTGTTATGTACAAGGCCAATATTGTCAAAATACCACACTTGGATCCACTTCGAGGACAGCGTGAAACAAGCTTTTATGCCACAAGACGGGCAGAAAGCAGCAACTTCA
>NC_091310.1:37181855-37191855 GCF_038502225.1 Cherax quadricarinatus | reverse complement strand
GTGGTCACAGTGTCGTTCTGACCCTACCATCTGCATGTCACAGCAGAAATCACAATTCGTCAGACCAGGCGACGATTTTCCAATCTGCAACTGTCTAGTTTTGGTGAGCCTGTGCCCACTGTAGCCACAAATTCCTGTTCTTAGCTGACAGGGGTGGAATCCTGTGTGGTCTTCTGCTGCTTAAGCCCATCCACTTCAAGGTTCGATATGCTGTGCATTCAGAGATGTTCATCTGCATACCACTGTAGTAACACGTGATTATGTGAGTAACTGTCGCCTTCCTGTCAACCTGAACCAGTCTGGTCAGTCTCTTGACCACTCTCATTAACAAGGCGTTCTCGGTCACAGAACTGCTTCTCACTAGAAGTTCTGTTTTTCACACCTTTCTCTGTAAGCTCTAGAGTGTTGTGTGTGAAAAATCACAGGATATCAGCAGTTTCTCAGACATTCAGATCAGCCCGTCTAACAATCATTCCACAGATAAAGTCACTCAGATCACATTTCTTCGCCGTTCTGATGTCTGGTCTCAGGAACAACTGCTACTCTTGACTATGTCTGGGTGCTTTTAGGCAGTGAGGTACTGTCACTTGATTGGCTGATATTTTCATTAACGAGCAGGTGTACAGGTGTACCTAATAAAGTGGCCACTTGGTGCATGTGATGTATAACACTAGCAAGTACGCCTATCATAATGTTACAGCTGTGAGTGACAAGAGTCAGTCACAGCTGTCGCTCATAACTGTCACTCACAGTTGTCACTCACAGCTGTCATGTAGCTTCTGGCAGCTGTAATGTCGCCGGAAATGAACTTAGCTGCATGCTAAATAACTGTTCTTCACCCTGTGACTGCCCCTTCCATGAGGGTTTTACCATTCTGCCTTAATATCAAAGTCCCCCTGTGGGGCGGCGCCCCTCTCTTAGGCCGGGAGAGACACTGGTCTAAACTGGTCTAATACGGATAGTGACGTCATTTGTGACGTCATACACAAGACTTATTAACGGTTTACAAATGAATTTTTCGGCCAATTGTTCTCGTTATTTTTTGTGGGAAATGTTTTATTAATGCTATTGTCTTTGTTATCACGTATTATTAATATTATTTTAATTATTATAGTATTTGATATTTGTGTGACGGTGCGTCACACAAATATCAGGTCACAGCAGGATCTGTCTAGCAATTGGTAATCTACCACAACCTTCCAGGGTAATGGGAGTGTGAAAACTGTGAAACCCCGATAGAACATTGAGGAGTGGGTTTTTTAATGACTCTTGAGAAAGCCTATCCTTTGTGTAAAGCACACGTGGTGTGCCCCCATGGAGGGTGACCCCCAGAACCTTGGAGTTAAGGAGAGATGCATGGTGGACCATATAAACCCAAGGAAATAGCTAAGAGAGAGAATTCGGGGAGAGCTCTGACCTGTGTGCGGAGCCGTGTAGAACTTGCGGCCAAGGAATGACAGACTTGGGAAAAGGGTTTACTGGGAGCCGTGCTCGTACCGTGTGTGTCTTGGGCCCTGTAGCTAGAGGTTGACTGAGTTCCTGAGGTGAACTGTTCTACCTGCTTATTTGTTAAGTTATATTCACTTTTGTCAGCTAAATTGTAATTCACTGTCTCATCTTGTGACACTCCACATATATCTTAATATCAAACCGCCTTTCTCCTTTTACCAAGCAAATTATTGCACAAGAACTAAATAAAGCTTTGTTTGAATGGATCAGTATATTCACTGTCCCAATTTTCATCTTCATTGGCATCTTCATAATATATTATTTAGTTTAAAAGGTAGTGCGAGTTGAGGTGGGTAAGGTTCAGAGTGTGCAAGAAAGGTATACAATACCGACAAGATAAAAGTTAAGACACATGTGCAACATCTGGGTATCTTTATTGTAGACGTTTCGCCATCCAGTGGCTTTATCAATACAGATTCTAGGACATAACTAGAAGAAAGTGGAACTATATACAAAAGATGAGGTAATCAGTCCTTCAGCCCTGGAGTTAGTGTTGAGAGCACCGTGGTCGTAGAGATTGTGGAGCAAAGGCTGACGCCTATATAAGCGCCAGTCTCCTTGCCTTTGCTCCAGAATCTCTACGACCACGGTGTTCTCCACACCAACTCCAAGGCTGAGGGACTGATTACCTCACCTTTTGTATATAGTTCCACTTTCTTCTAGTTATGCCCTAGAATCTGTATTGATAAAGCCACTGGATGGCGAAACGTCTACAATAAAGATAACCAGATGTTGCACATGTGTCTTAACTTTCAAGGGCCAGGGTGGTGAGAGTTGAGGTGGGTAAGGTCGATGGTGGTGAGAGTTGAGGTGGGTAAGGTCCAGGGTAGTGAGAGCTAAGGTGAGTAAGGTCCAGGGTAGTGAGAGCTAAGGTGGGTAAGGTCCAGGGTAGTGAGAGCTAAGGTGAGTAAGGTCCAGGGTAGTGAGAGCTAAGGTGGGTAAGGTCCAGGGTAGTGAGAGTTGAGGTGGGTAAGGTCCAGGGTAGTGAGAGCTAAGGTGAGTAAGGTCCAGGGTAGTGAGAGCTAAGGTGGGTAAGGTCCAGGGTAGTGAGAGCTAAGGTGGGTAAGGTCCAGGGTAGTGAGAGCTAAGGTGGGTAAGGTCCAGGGTAGTGAGAGCTAAGGTGGGTAAGGTCCAGGGTAGTGAGAGCTAAGGTGAGTAAGGTCCAGGGTAGTGAGAGCTAAGGTGGGTAAGGTCCAGGGTAGTGAGAGCTAAGGTGGGTAAGGTCCAGGGTAGTGAGAGCTAAGGTGGGTAAGGTCCAGGGTAGTGAGAGCTAAGGTGAGTAAGGTCCAGGGTAGTGAGAGCTAAGGTGGGTAAGGTCCAGGGTAGTGAGAGCTAAGGTGAGTAAGGTCCAGGGTAGTGAGAGCTAAGGTGAGTAAGGTCCAGGGTAGTGAGAGCTAAGGTGGGTAAGGTCCAGGGTAGTGAGAGCTAAGGAGGGTAAGGTCCAGGGTAGTGAGAGCTAAGGTGGGTAAGGTCCAGGGTAGTGAGAGCTAAGGTGAGTAAGGTCCAGGGTAGTGAGAGCTAAGGTGGGTAAGGTCCAGGGTAGTGAGAGCTAAGGTGGGTAAGGTCCAGGGTAGTGAGAGCTAAGGTGGGTAAGGTCCAGGGTAGTGAGAGCTAAGGTGGGTAAGGTCCAGGGTAGTGAGAGCTAAGGTGAGTAAGGTCCAGGGTAGTGAGAGCTAAGGTGGGTAAGGTCCAGGGTAGTGAGAGCTAAGGTGGGTAAGGTCCAGGGTAGTGAGAGCTAAGGTGGGTAAGGTCCAGGGTAGTGAGAGCTAAGGTGGGTAAGGTCCAGGGTAGTGAGAGCTAAGGTGGGTAAGGTCCAGGGTAGTGAGAGCTAAGGTGGGTAAGGTCCAGGGTAGTGAGAGCTAAGGTGGGTAAGGTCCAGGGTAGTGAGAGCTAAGGTGGGTAAGGTCCAGGGTAGTGAGAGCTAAGGTGGGTAAGGTCCAGGGTAGTGAGAGCTAAGGTGGGTAAGGTCCAGGGTAGTGAGAGCTAAGGTGGGTAAGGTCCAGGGTAGTGAGAGCTAAGGTGGGTAAGGTCCAGGGTAGTGAGAGCTAAGGTGGGTAAGGTCCAGGGTAGTGAGAGCTAAGGTGGGTAAGGTCCAGGGTAGTGAGAGCTAAGGTGGGTAAGGTCCAGGGTAGTGAGAGCTAAGGTGGGTAAGGTCCAGGGTAGTGAGAGCTAAGGTGGGTAAGGTCCAGGGTAGTGAGAGCTAAGGTGGGTAAGTAAGGTCCAGGGTAGTGAGAGCTAAGGTGGGTAAGGTCCAGGGTAGTGAGAGCTAAGGTGGGTAAGGTCCAGGGTAGTGAGAGCTAAGGTGGGTAAGGTCCAGGGTAGTGAGAGCTAAGGTGGGTAAGGTCCAGGGTAGTGAGAGCTAAGGTGAGTAAGGTCCAGGGTAGTGAGAGCTAAGGTGGGTAAGGTCCAGGGTAGTGAGAGCTAAGGTGAGTAAGGTCCAGGGTAGTGAGAGCTAAGGTGGGTAAGGTCCAGGGTAGTGAGAGCTAAGGTGGGTAAGGTCCAGGGTAGTGAGAGCTAAGGTGGGTAAGGTCCAGGGTAGTGAGAGCTAAGGTGAGTAAGGTCCAGGGTAGTGAGAGCTAAGGTGGGTAAGGTCCAGGGTAGTGAGAGCTAAGGTGGGTAAGGTCCAGGGTAGTGAGAGCTAAGGTGAGTAAGGTCCAGGGTAGTGAGAGCTAAGGTGGGTAAGGTCCAGGGTAGTGAGAGCTAAGGTGGGTAAGGTCCAGGGTAGTGAGAGCTAAGGTGGGTAAGGTCCAGGGTAGTGAGAGCTAAGGTGGGTAAGGTCCAGGGTAGTGAGAGCTAAGGTGAGTAAGGTCCAGGGTAGTGAGAGCTAAGGTGGGTAAGGTCCAGGGTAGTGAGAGCTAAGGTGAGTAAGGTCCAGGGTAGTGAGAGCTAAGGTGGGTAAGGTCCAGGGTAGTGAGAGCTAAGGTGGGTAAGGTCCAGGGTAGTGAGAGCTAAGGTGGATAAGGTCCAGGGTAGTGAGAGCTAAGGTGAGTAAGGTCCAGGGTAGTGAGAGCTAAGGTGGGTAAGGTCCAGGGTAGTGAGAGCTAAGGTGGGTAAGGTCCAGGGTAGTGAGAGCTAAGGTGAGTAAGGTCCAGGGTAGTGAGAGCTAAGGTGGGTAAGGTCCAGGGTAGTGAGAGCTAAGGTGGGTAAGGTCCAGGGTAGTGAGAGCTAAGGTGGGTAAGGTCCAGGGTAGTGAGAGCTAAGGTGGGTAAGGTCCAGGGTAGTGAGAGCTAAGGTGAGTAAGGTCCAGGGTAGTGAGAGCTAAGGTGGGTAAGGTCCAGGGTAGTGAGAGCTAAGGTGGGTAAGGTCCAGGGTAGTGAGAGCTAAGGTGAGTAAGGTCCAGGGTAGTGAGAGCTAAGGTGGGTAAGGTCCAGGGTAGTGAGAGCTAAGGTGGGTAAGGTCCAGGGTAGTGAGAGCTAAGGTGATTAAGGTCCAGGGTAGTGAGAGCTAAGGTGGGTAAGGTCCAGGGTAGTGAGAGCTAAGGTGGGTAAGGTCCAGGGTAGTGAGAGCTAAGGTGGGTAAGGTCCAGGGTAGTGAGAGCTAAGGTGAGTAAGGTCCAGGGTAGTGAGAGCTAAGGTGGGTAAGGTCCAGGGTAGTGAGAGCTAAGGTGGGTAAGGTCCAGGGTAGTGAGAGCTAAGGTGAGTAAGGTCCAGGGTAGTGAGAGCTAAGGTGGGTAAGGTCCAGGGTAGTGAGAGCTAAGGTGGGTAAGGTCCAGGGTAGTGAGAGCTAAGGTGATTAAGGTCCAGGGTAGTGAGAGCTAAGGTGGGTAAGGTCCAGGGTAGTGAGAGCTAAGGTGGGTAAGGTCCAGGGTAGTGAGAGCTAAGGTGGGTAAGGTCCAGGGTAGTGAGAGCTAAGGTGAGTAAGGTCCAGGGTAGTGAGAGCTAAGGTGGGTAAGGTCCAGGGTAGTGAGAGCTAAGGTGAGTAAGGTCCAGGGTAGTGAGAGCTAAGGTGGGTAAGGTCCAGGGTAGTGAGAGCTAAGGTGGGTAAGGTCCAGGGTAGTGAGAGCTAAGGTGGGTAAGGTCCAGGGTAGTGAGAGCTAAGGTGGGTAAGGTCCAGGGTAGTGAGAGCTAAGGTGAGTAAGGTCCAGGGTAGTGAGAGCTAAGGTGGGTAAGGTCCAGGGTAGTGAGAGCTAAGGTGGGTAAGGTCCAGGGTAGTGAGAGCTAAGGTGGGTAAGGTCCAAGGTAGTGAGAGCTAAGGTGGGTAAGGTCCAGGGTAGTGAGAGTTGTGTGCTGTTAATGAGAGGTGGTGGTGTAGTCGCCAGTAACCTCACGTTACCTCCGCTCCTATCACTACCTATATTCCTTGTACTACCTTCCCTTACTCTTCTTATTTCCTTTATTATTATCCTAACCCGTCACCCTCCCCTCACCATATGACAACAACAACAACAACAACAACAACAACAACAACAACAACAACAATAATAATAATAATAATAATAATAATAATAATAATAATAATAATAATAATAATAATAATAATAATAATAATAATAATAATAATAATATTATTATTATTATTATTATTATTATTATTATTATTATTATTATTATTATTATTATTATTATTATTATTATTATTATTATTATTATTATTTTTATTGGAAAGCGCTAAACCCGTGGGGATCATGCAAATCAAGAGGGGGTTAATGACAGACAATCAAACTATGACCAAGGCAAGAGGAGAACGAGTCCAGTTCCTGGGATCAAAGCTCTCCTTGCCGGTACTAAGCATCATCGGAGGCAGTTTAATGAATTACTGTTCACTAGTTGTGTTTTCGTTGATTGACGTTATGTCTTATTATGTTTGGGTTGTGTCGCTCGTAATTGTTGCAATTACTCGCGGCTGAGATTGTGGTAAAGATTTAATTACATGTGAGACGGAGGCATTATCTCTCTTTCCTTCTCTCTTTTTATTTCTTTCTCTCTGTTTTTCTCTCTTATTTTTAGTACCGGTAGTTAATTACGAAGATTTACATGTACAAAATCTATTTCTTTCCTTGAAATAAACATGAATTAAGTTACATAATTATATATATATATATATATATATATATATATATATATATATATATATATATATATATATATATATATATATATATATATATATATATATATATATATATATATATATATATATGTATATATATATATATATATATATATATATATATATATATATATATATATATATATATATATATATATATATATATATATATACATACATATGTTCTTCTTTCAATAAAGTAGCAGTATCCCACCGAGGCAGGGTGACTCAGTAAGAAAAACGAAAGTTTCTTCTTTTTTAACTTTAGTAATATATACAGAAGAAGGGGTTACTAGCCTCTTGCTCCCGGCGTGTTAGTCGCCTCTTACGACACGCATGGCTTACAGAGGAAGAAATCTGTTCCACTTCCCCCATGGTGAAGGGGTTGGCACCGACCGTTGGCCCACATTCTGAGAGAAGCTGCGGCCGGTGACTGTGCTACTCTGAGAAAACTTCCCATGCTTCAGTTGCTATCTTGCATCATTGCATAGCTCCTGATGACCTCTGAGAAGTTTGAAAGTACTTGAGCTAAGGGTTTCCACCTGCCGAGGCTTGTTTTGCATAGTTAAAATAGCCTCTCTGCGATTGTTTGCATATATATATATATATATATATATATATATATATATATATATATATATATATATATATATATATATATATATATATATATATATATATATATATAGGTATATATAGGTATATATATATAGGTATATATAGGTATATATATAGGTAGTAGGTTGGTAGACAGCAACCACCCAGGGAAGTACTACCGTCCTGACAGATGACTGTGAAACAGAAACCTGTAACTGTTTTGCATGATGGTAGGATTGCTGGTTTCTTTTTCTGTCTCATAAATACGCTAGATAACAGGGATATCTTGCTACTCCTACTTACACTTTAGTCACACTTCACAGACACGCACATGCATATATATATATATATACATACATCTACGTTTTTCTCCTTTTTCTAAATAGCTCTTGTTCTTCTTTATTTCTTCTATTGTCCATGGGGAAGTGGAAAAGAATCTTTCCTCCGTAAGCCATGCGTGTCGTATGAGGCGATTAAAATGCCGGGAGCAATGGGCTAGTAACCCCTTCTCATGTAGACATTTACTAAAAAAGAGAAGAAGAAAAACTTTATAAAACTGGGATGCTTGAATGTGCGTGGATGTAGTGCGGATGACAAGAAACAGATGATTGCTGATGTTATGAATGAAAAGAAGTTGGATGTCCTGGCCCTAAGCGAAACAAAGCTGAAGGGGGTAGGGGAGTTTCGGTGGGGGCAAATAAATGGGATTGAATCTGGAGTATCTGAGAGAGTTAGAGCAAAGGAAGGGGTAGCAGTAATGTTGAAGGATCAGTTATGGAGGAGAAAAGAGAATATGAATGTGTAAATTCAAGGATTATGTGGATTAAAGTAAAGGTTGGATGCGAAAAGTGGGTCATAATAAGCGTGTATGCACCTGGAGAAGAGAGGAATGCAGAGGAGAGAGAGAGATTTTGGGAGATGTTAAGTGAATGTATAGGAGCCTTTGAACCAAGTGAGAGAGTAATTGTGGTAGGGGACCTGAATGCTAAAATAGGAGAAACTTTTAGAGAGGGTGTGGTAGGTAAGTTTGGGGTGCCAGGTGTAAATGATAATGGGGGCCCTTTGATTGAACTTTGTATAGAAAGGGGTTTAGTTATAGGTAATACATATTTTAAGAAAGAGAGGATAAGTATACAAGATATGATGTAGGGCGAAATGCCAGTAGTTTGTTGGATTATGTATTGGTAGATAAAAGACTGTTGAGTAGACTTCAGCATGTACATGTTTATAGAGGGGCCACAGATATATCAGATCACTTTCTAGTTGTAGCTACACTAAGAGTAAAAGGTAGATGGGATACAAGGAGAATAGAAGCATCAGGGAAGAGAGAGGTGAAGGTTTATAAACTAAAAGAGGAGGCAGTTAGGGTAAGATATAAACAGCTATTGGAGGATAGATGGGCTAATGAGAGCATAGGCAATGGGGTCGAAGAGGTATAGGGTAGGTTTAAAAATGTAGCTTTAGAGTGTTCAGCAGAAGTTTGTGGTTACAGGAAAGTGGGTGCGAGAGGGAAGAAGAGCGATTGGTGGAATGATGATGTAAAGAGAGTAGTAAGGGAGAAAAAGTTAGCATATGAGAAGTTTTTACAAAGTAGAAGTGATGCAAGGAGGGAAGAGTATATGGAGAAAAAGAGAGAGGTTAAGAGAGTGGTGAAGCAATGTAAAAAGAGAGCAAATGAGAGAGTGGGTGAGATGTTATCAACAAATTTTGTTGAAACTAAGAAAAAGTTTTGGAGTGAGATTAACAAGTTAAGGAAGCCTAGAGAATAAATGGATTTGTCAGTTAAAAATAGGAGAGGAGAGTTATTAAATGGAGAGTTAGAGGTATCGGGAAGATGGAGGGAATATTTTGAGGAATTGTTAAATGTTGATGAAGATAGGGAAGCTGTGATTTCGTGTATAGGGCAAGGAGGAATAACATCTTGTAGGAGTGAGGAAGAGCCAGTTGTGAGTGTGGGGGAAGTTCGTGAGGCAGTAGGTAAAATGAAAGGGGGTAAGGCAGCCGGGATTGATGGGATAAAGATAGAAATGTTAAAAGCAGGTGGGGATATAGTTTTGGAGTGGTTGGTGCAATTATTTAATAAATGTATGGAAGAGGGTAAGGTACCTAGGGATTGGCAGAGAGCATGCATAGTTCCTTTGTATAAAGGCAAAGGGGACAAAAGAGAGTGCAAAAATTATAGGGGGATAAGTCTGTTGAGTATACCAGGTAAAGTGTATGGTAGAGTTATTATTGAAAGAATTAAGAGTAAGACGGAGAATAGGATAGCAGATGAACAAGGAGGCTTTAGGAAAGGTAGGGGGTGTGTGGACCAGGTGTTTACAGTGAAACATACAAGTGAACAGTATTTAGATAAGGCTAAAGAGGTCTTTGTGGCATTTATGGATTGTTAAAGGCGTATGACAGGGTGGATAGGGGGCAATGTGGCAGATGTTGCAGGTGTAAGGTGTAGGAGGTAGGTTACTGGAAGCAGTGAAGAGTTTTTACGAGGATAGTGAGGCTCAAGTTAGAGTATGTAGGAAAGAGGGAAATTATTTCCCAGTAAAAGTAGGCCTTAGACAAGGATGTGTGATGTCACCGTGGTTGTTTAATATATTTATAGATGGGGTTGTAAAAGAAGTAAATGCGAGGGTCTTGGCAAGAGGCGTGGAGTTAAAAGATAAAGAATCACACATAAAGTGGGAGTTGTCACAGTTGCTCTTTGCTGATGACACTGTGGTCTTGGGAGATTCTGAAGAGAAGCTGCAGAGATTGGTGGATGAATTTGGTAGGGTGTGCAAAAGAAGAAAATTAAAAGTGAATACAGGAAAGAGTAAGGTTATGAGGATAACAAAAAGATTAGGTG
>NC_091310.1:37169355-37174355 GCF_038502225.1 Cherax quadricarinatus | reverse complement strand
AATACATCTCACTGTGTTTATTATTAAATTATTGTAAACTTATCTAAAATATATTTAGTTGGATTAGGCTAAATTAAATTGCGTTTGTTATAATAAGGTTAAATAAGTTTTTTAGGGTTCTACTGGTACAAAATTATTAATTTTTACATTACCTGGAGTTTACCTGGAGAGAGTTCCGGGGGTCAAGGCCCCCGCGGCCCGGTCTGTGACCAGGCCTCCTGGTGGATCAGAGCCTGATCAACCAGGCTGTTGCTGCTGCCTGCACGCAAACCAACGTACGAGCCACAGCCCGGCTGATCAGGAACCGACTTTAGGTGCTTGTCCAGTGCCAGCTTGAAGACTGCCAGGGGTCTGTTGGTAATCCCCCTTATGTATGCTGGGAGGCAGTTGAACAGTCTCGGGCCCGTGACACTTATTGTATGGTCTCTTAACGTGCTAGTGACACCCCTGCTTTTCATTGGGGGGATGTTGCATCGTCTGCCAAGTCTTTTGCTTTCGTAGTGAGTGATTTTCGTGTGCAAGTTCGGTACTAGTCCCTCTAGGATTTTCCAGGTGTATATAATCATGTATCTCTCCCGCCTGCGTTCCAGGGAATACAGCTTTAGGAACCTCAAGCGCTCCCAGTAATTAAGGTGTTTTATCTCCGTTATGCGCGCCGTGAAGGTTCTCTGTACATTTTCTAGGTCAGCAATTTCACTTGCCTTGAAAGGTGCTGTTAGTGTGTAGCAATATTCCAGCCTAGATAGAACAAGTGACCTGAAGAGTGTCATCATGGGCTTGGCCTCCCTAGTTTTGAAGGTTCTCATTATCCATCCTGTCGTTTTTCTAGCAGATGCGATTGATACAATGTTATGGTCCTTGAAGGTGAGATCCTCCGACATGATCACTCCCAGGTCTTTGACGTTGGTGTTTCGCTCTATTTTGTGGCCAGAATTTGTTTTGTACTCTGATGAAGATTTAATTTCCTCGTGTTTACCATATCTGAGTAATTGAAATTTCTCATCGTTGAACTTCATATTGTTTTCTGCAGCCCACTGAAAGATTTGGTTGATGTCCGCCTGGAGCCTTGCAGTGTCTGCAATGGAAGACACTGTCATGCAGATTCGGGTGTCATCTGCAAAGGAAGACACGGTGCTGTGGCTGACATCCTTGTCTATGTCGGATATGAGGATGAGGAACAAGATGGGAGCGAGTACTGTGCCTTGTGGAACAGAGCTTTTCACCGTAGCTGCCTCGGACTTTACTCTGTTGACGACTACTCTCTGTGTTCTGTTAGTGAGGAAATTATAGATCCATCGACCGACTTTTCCTGTTATTCCTTTAGCACGCATTTTGTGCGCTATTACGCCATGGTCACACTTGTCGAAGGCTTTTGCAAAGTCTGTATATATTACATCTGCATTCTTTTTGTCTTCTAGTGCATTTAGGACCTTGTCGTAGTGATCCAATAGTTGAGACAGACAGGAGCGACCTGTTCTAAACCCATGTTGCCCTGGGTTGAGTAACTGATGGGTTTCTAGATGGGTGGTGTTCTTGCTTCGTAGGACCCTTTCAAAGATTTTTATGATATGGGATGTTAGTGCTATTGGTCTGTAGTTCTTTGTTGTTGCTTTACTGCCCCCTTTGTGGAGTGGGGCTATGTCTGTTGTTTTTAGTAACTGTGGGACGACCCACGTGTCCATGCTCCCTCTCCATAGGATGGAAAAGGCTCGTGATAGGGGCTTCTTGCAGTTCTTGATGAACACGGAGTTCCATGAGTCTGGCCCTGGGGCAGAGTGCATGGGCATGTCATTTATCGCCTGTTCGAAGTCATTTGGCGTCAGGATAACATCGGATAGGCTTGTGTTAATCAAATTTTGTGGCTCTCTCTTAAAAAATTCATTTTGATCTTCGACTCTCAGTCTGGTTAGCGGCTTGCTAAAAACTGAGTCATATTGGGACTTGAGTAGCTCACTCATTTAACACAAATGAATATATATATATATATATATATATATATATATATATATATATATATATATATATATATATATATATATATATATATATATATATATATATACATGTATATGCAAAACAACCACTGTGAAAGAAAATGGGATGTGATAGTGAGGTGTGGGCTAGACCCTTTATATGCCTTCCTTTGATGCATTACTTTCATTGTTCCTTGATAATGTGAGTAGTCACGAAAGCGCTTGGAATTTCTCTATTCTTTCACAGTGGTTGTTTTGCATATTCTGAAATCACCTGTTTACTGTGATCTTATTGCATATATGCATATATATATATATATATATATATATATATATATATATATATATATATATATATATATATATATATATATAGAGAGAGAGAGAGAGAGAGAGAGAGAGAGAGAGAGAAAACACATAAAAATATCATTATAATAATTATAATTAGTAATTATGATAATAATAATAATAATAATAATAATAATAATAATAATAATAATAATAATAATAATAATAATAATCAAATAATCTACATTCTCGTCCATTTCTCCACCCAATTTGTAAACAGACTATTAGAATCTAAGAGGAGGAATCTAGATAAGATGACAACAGTCAGTTCAGATTCTCCTCATCCATCCCAGAATAGCTTTCCCAGAGCTGGTATCTCCAGGCCAGGATTCCTACGACACGTGTCACAGACAGGATTTATGACGTCTATACTTCAGTTGCATATGCCTCTCTTTCATAACTATTTAGTGTATATATATATATATATATATATATATATATATTTATATATATATATATATATATATACATACATATTTATATATATATATATATATACATACATATTTATATATATATATATATATATATATATAAATACATATTTATATATATATATATATATATGGGTGTGAAGCGTGGGTGATGAATGTTGCAGCGAGGAGAAGGCTGGAGGCAGTGGAGATGTCATGTCTGAGGGCAATGTGTGGTGTGAATATAATGCAGAGAATTCGTAGTTTGGAAGTTAGGAGGAGGTGCGGGATTACCAAAACTGTTGTCCAGAGGGCTGAGGAAGGGTTGTTGAGGTGGTTCGGACATGTAGAGAGAATGGAGCGAAACAGAATGACTTCAAGAGTGTATCAGTCTGTAGTGGAAGGAAGGCGGGGTAGGGGTCGGCCTAGGAAGGGTTGGAGGGAGGGGGTAAAGGAGGTTTTGTGTTCGAGGGGCTTGGACTTCCAGCAGGCATGCTTGAGCGTGTTTGATAGGAGTGAATGGAGACAAATGGTTTTTAATACTTGACGTGCTGTTGGAGTGTGAGCAAAGTAACATTTATGAAGGGATTCAGGGAAACCGGCAGGCCGGACTTGAGTCCTGGAGATGGGAAGTACAGTGCCTGCACTCTGAAGGAGGGGTGTTAATGTTGCAGTTTAAAAACTGTAGTGTAAAGCACCCTTCTGGCAAGACAGTGATGGAGTGAATGATGGTGAAAGTTTTTCTTTTTCGGGCCACCCTGCCTTGGTGGGAATCGGCCGGTGTGATAATAAAATAAAAAAAATAATAAATATATATATATATATATATATATATATATATATATATATATATATATATATATATATATTTATATATATATATATATATATATATATATATATGAATGCGACACCAGCTATAATTAGCCAGAATGGATGCCTTCCTTGGGTTATCTTGGGTTACTTACACTCAGGATATAGTCGTTTTCTTATCCTTGATAACTTGCATCTGATTTCCCAATATTGTACATCACCCGCCAGCCAATCAGGTAAGCCCTCCTCGCTGTCGGAACAACAGGAAACCGGTGATTGGTTCCTTCCATAAAGGACAATCAGGACTCAAGGTAATCATAAAAATAATGTTGATAATGTAGGTGGTAATTGGCAACAATTTTATTATTATTACTACCTATTATTATTACTATTATTATTATTATTATTATTATTATTATTATTATTATTATTATTATTCTTAATGCTCTTATTATTGTGTTTTATTAGTTCCATTGTTACTTTGAAATTTTCCTGCTTACGTCAGTCTTTCTCTTTCTATAACTTTTTCTCAGTGACCTTCCTAGTGCCAGGAGTCGTCCATAACAGCCAGGTTGATCCAAGGAGAGTCTGGCACTGACTCTAATATCGACCAACAGCGGCACCCAGCCTTTGTTGTGGTCGTGACGTCACTATCCCCCGCCCCCTGTGTGTGTGCGTGTGTGTGTGTATGTGTGTGTGTGTGTGTGTGTGTGTGTGTGTGTGTGTGTGTGTGTGTGTGTGTGTGTGTGTGTGTGTGTGTGTGTGTGTGTGTGTGTGTGTGTGTATACCACCAACAGACTCTCGCCTAAATTTTCGTTTCCTCCACTTCCTGTATTCTGAGGATTTGTCAGTCCTTTCATGTAGTCGATGACAGACTTTCCCCAGCCAATTACCGTACTGGCACTAAATGCCTCTGGGAGAGAGAGAGAGAGAGAGAGAGAGAGAGAGAGAGAGAGAGAGAGAGAGAGAGAGAGAGAGAGAGAGAGAGAGAGAGAGAGAGAGATAGAGAGATAGAGAGATACTATAGCTGGAAAATATACACACAAATATTTGTGTGAGTGTGTGGGGAGAGGAGATAGCATATTTAATTGGGAAGGGCAGCGTAGCAATGTGTATGGGGTGCGCGCGCGTACGTGTGTGTGTATGTGTGTACTCACCTAGTTGTACTCACCTAGTTGAGGTTGCAGGGGTCGAGTCCAAGCTCCTGGCCCCGCCTCTTCACTGGTCGCTACTAGGTCACTCTCCCTGAACCGTGAGCTTTATCATACCTCTGCTTAAAGCTATGTATGGATCCCGCCTCCACTACATCGCTTCCCAAACTATTCCACTTCCTGACTACTCTGTGGCTGAAGAAATACTTCCTAACATCCCTGTGATTCATCTGTGTCTTCAACTTCTAACTGTGTCCCCTGGAACATTCTGTCTTTGTCCACCTTGTTAATTCCCCTCAATA
>NC_091310.1:37159355-37164355 GCF_038502225.1 Cherax quadricarinatus | reverse complement strand
TCACCCGCACCACACTACTCACTCAACACTCAGCTTGTTTCCTCCTCACACAACATTACTGTGAATATATAAATATAATAATTAGACATGACATGAGTATATATAGTTAATATGGGCTGGAGGGATTAAGTTACTTTACTGAATTTGACATAGCAAGTAACAAAAGGTATTTGGGCATTAAAATTACGTTAATTTAATGTAACTGATAATTATTAAGGACGAGACAGAGCGTCAGCAATTACATTACAATGACCACTAATGTGTTTTATACTAATAGAATAAGGTTGGATTCTGAGAGCCCACCTCATGATCCTAGCATTTTTACTTTTCATAGTATTTATATAAGTGAGTGGATTGTGGTCAGAAAAAACGTTAATTTTAAATGGGGAAGTGCCCAAATACACGTCAAAATGTTCCAAGGACACCACAAGAGCTAGAGCCTCTTTCTCAATAGTGGCATAATTTTTCTGGTGTCGTTTAAGCTTTGATGAATAGTAACATATAGGATGGAGAATGTCAGTGGATGTTGACTGTTGGAGCAGCACAGCACCCACTGCATAACCACTCGCATCTATATGTAAAAAGAAGGGAAGATTGAAATTAGGACTTTTCAACACAGGAGCAGAGGATAGCAAGCGCTTCAACCTTTTGAACGAGTCTGAACAATCTCTAGTCCAGGTGAACTGAACTTTGCTACTAGTAAGCTCAGTAAGAGGAGCTGCAATCTGAGAAAAGTTTGGACAGAACCTGCGATAATATCCTGCCATACCCAGGAATCTCTGTACTCCTTTCCTGTCCTGTGGCACTGGAAATTCAGAAATTGCACGAACCTTAGCCTCAATAGGAGCAACCTCACCTTGGCCGATACAAAAGCCTAGATAGGTAATCTTGGCTTGACCAAAACTACATTTGGCTAAGTTGACAGTGAAGTTGTAGTGCGCCAGTCTCTCAAACAATGCTCTGAGACGCGTCAAGTGCTGTTCCCACTCGTCACTGTACACCACTAAGTCGTCAAGGTAGGCTTCTACTCCTTCTAAGTTGTGGGTCAACTCGTTCATTATACGCTGGAATGAAGAAGCCGCGTTACATAGGCCGAAGGGGGTGACGAGGTAGTTAAACAATCCATCTTGAACAGTAAAAGCAGATATTTCTTGAGCACGTTCAGTAAGCGGGACTTGATAATAGCCTCGTAAGAGATCTAAACGGCTGACAAACTGGGCTCCTGACACACGGTCAATAAGGTCGTCTATGCGAGGTAGAGGATAACCATCAGGCAAGGTGACAGAGTTCACTTTCCTGTAATCAGTGCACATCCTGAAACTACCGTCAGGTTTAGGCACTATAATACAGGGAGATGCCCATGGACTTTTACTGCGTTCAATAAGTCCGTGAGATAACAGAAAATCAACCTCTTCTCTCAATGCTTTATGTTTTGTTGGACTCATCCTATATGGTGATTGCTTAATGGGTGATGCTCCCTGTACATCAACGTCATGTACACCCAGAGTACAACGTTTAGGAACATCACCGAACAATTCAGGGAAATGCAAAATCATGTTTTTAATATTACCAGCTTTATCAATTCCAAGGTTACTAAGAAAATCGTCTAGTGATTGTAGAGTCACTGAATTTTCTAAACGCACCTCTATACCTCTAGAGATGTCAGGTAGACTGACGTTTTCTTCCTCTGTCCTAGGAAGAATAGAAGTAGTAGGTAGAGGACTAGCGTAGTATGCCTTAAGCTGGTTAACATGGTACACATGATTAGATTTCTTTTTCCCAGGCGTACGTACCAAATAATTTACGTCGCTAAGCTTTTTCACTACTTCCAGGGGACCATCATACCTGGCTTGTAGAGCATGACCTGGTACTAATTTCCGAGCCATCACCTTATCTCCTGCTTTAAAAGAACGAGAGACAGCACGCTTGTCATAATGTTGCTTCATTCTAGCTTGGGCTGAAACTAGGTTTTTCGAAGCTAGCTCTCTAGCGGCTGTCAAATGTTGCTGCATTAATGAAGGTGAAGTACTCAATGATGGATTAGATTTTCCTGTCCACACGTCTTTTAACACTGCGAGAGGACCACGCACTTGGTGTCCGAATATTAATTCAAACGGACTAAATCCGAGACTTTCTTGCTCACTTTCTCTCATAGCGAACAGAAGAAAAGGTATACCCTCATCCCAGTCTCTAGAAAAATGTTCACAATAAGCTCTCATCATGGACTTTAGTGTCTGATGAAATCTCTCTAGAGCACCTTGTGACTGTGGATGATAACTGGTTGAAAGTACAGACTTTATTCCTAGGTGGGATAATGCTTCTCGAAAGATCTTAGAAGTGAAATTAGATCCCTGATCTGATTGTATCTCTCGTGGCAATCCAACCTGGGAGAAAAATTTCATCAGCGCTCTCACAATAGCACGAGCATTAATTTTTCTCATAGGAATAGCTTCGGGATAGCGTGTTGCAGCGTCCATAATAGTAAATAAGTATTGGTTTCCTAGTTTGGTTCTAGGCAAAGGACCAACACAATCAATAATAAGACGTGAGAATGGTTCACCATGCATGGTGATAGGAATGAGAGGCGCAGGTGGAGGTGTGTGCGCTGGCTTGCCTGTCACTTGACACACGTGGCAACGTCGCACATGATCAGCTACTGTTTCCTTCATCTTTGGCCAAGTAAAATGTTTTGCCAGTTTACCGAGTGTCTTCTTGACACCCAAGTGTCCTCCTATGGGACTATTGTGAGCAAAATCAATGGCTTGTTCACGAAATGTAACTGGTAACACAACGAGATGCTTGACTGTCGTGGAAACACTATCAGCTGACAACTTACATGTATTTTTCTCCATCAGTACACCGTTACTATAATAGTAACAATTATCGAGATCCTTTGCTTCACTCTCAGTAACTGCAATATCTCTCAGTCTTTCCAGTGACTGATCAACAAACTGATCCTTGATTAAATCATCATGAGTTAGAAATTTAACGTCAGTTGTATCCTGACTAGGTTGATGACCGGGGGGAGTCAGTGTTAATGACCCTGGGCGCAGAGCGTCACTAAACAACATATTCAACCCCAAATCTTTGTCATCCACTAACTCAACAGGAGACAAGGATGGTTGTTGTATCTTTGACATAGCTCTAGTAATTGCGCTGAGAGGAAATAAAATAGGTTTCTCTCTACAAGCTTCAATGGCATAATTATCATCAGTGGTATTATCAATCACAAGTGGTTCTTTACATATACCAGCATGAAGGATATCGTTCCCTATCAACAAGTCCACTGACCTGATGGGAAATACACCACTGGATATACCCACTGAAATATAACCAGTATAATAGCTTGTTTCAATATAAACCTTGTGAAGAGGTACTTTTATAACAGCCCCTCCATAGGCTTCTAACAATACATCTATCTTGCAATAGGTATCGTCAGTTATGGGCAGTACATCTTCTCTTAATAACGTGAGATAACTGCCAGTGTCTCTGAAAGAAATTATCTCAGTTAGATGTGATTCGTCAAATCCTACTTTATCTCTCGAAAAGTAAGGACTCATCGCTGAACGAATCTTTTCGTCAGATACACTTTCTGACGCTAGTCATCTATCCTGAGTAACATTATCTAAAACAGTAGGATAAGAGGAATTGCTAGGATTTTGGTACCTTTGTTGCTCGGAAGAGGATACGACTTGAGTGGGGGCGCCAGCCGCACGACTGTATCTCGTATCTCTTTCTAACTTATAGCAATACTCTCTAGTATGTCCTTTCCTGTTACAATAGGTACACTTAACTTTCTTCTTCTCGTTATCAGATTTCTGTCTAGCCACAGAGACAGATTCAGGATTGTGAGCTTTCCTGGTAAAGATACGAGAAGTTACAGTAGCAGGTACATCAGGCCGGCAATGAGCAGCTGATTTAGGTTGCCAACTTCTAGGACAATTTTTAGTTACCTTGTTTCTGAGTGTTTTAGTACGTACAAGTTTGTGAGAAATTTCGTAATTGTCTGCTAATGCTGCAGTTTCCAGAATATCTGAGGTAGTATGATCGATCAGATATTCTTGTATGTCAGCAGACATACAGTTGTTAAACTCTTCGTGTAGTAACAACTGAACAAGGCTGTCGTAGTTGTTACACTTAGCAGCTCTAGTCCATCTCTCAAATGCAACTTTTTTCTCACGAGCAAACTCTACGCAAGTTTGATCTTGTCGTCGTTGTAACGTACGAAATGCTCTTTGATAACTTACAGGTAACAAGTTATACGTCTCTAGAATTGTTTGTTTGACAGCGTCATAACTAATGTACTTAGCAAATGGTAAAGCAGCCGTACAAGTTTGAGCTCTTCCCGTCAAAGCAGTATGAAGCAATGTTGCCCAGTGCTTACGTGGCCAGTTCATAGCACGTGCCTGGTTCTCAAACACATCAAAATATGTGTATAAGTCACTTTCAAAAAACTTAGGAACCATGGATGCAGCTTTCTGCATATTAAATGTGTCCTGTGATCTATCAGTCTGTTGTCTTCCCAGACGAACATTTTCTCTTTGGAAATCTTCTTCGTTCAATCTCCTCTGTGCCTCTATTTGTGCAGTCTGCAACATAATGAGGCGTTCCAACCTCTCAAACTGTTCCTGAGAGATAGGACCAGTGGGTAATGGAGGAGTAGGGAAATTAACATGGTCTGGACGGTCCTTAGGTCGGACACTTGATCCAGCCGTCTCTAGAGTGTCTAGATCTGGTCTAGGATAAGTAAATACAGGTGTAGTATACACTGTACTAGTATTAGGCTGTCTCATACTACCAGCTACACTCTGTACTATAGTGTCAGTGAGGGAAGGCGTGAGCGAGAACTGAGCTACGCTAGGCTCAGACACTAGGCTCACTTCTGCTCTAGTTGCTCTTTCATCTTCATCAAATAGAGTCATACTTCCTAATTGTGACACTAGGCTTTCTGAATCTGAATCATAATCAGACATCTCTGTATGAGCAGGAAACAATATATC
>NC_091310.1:37096855-37154355 GCF_038502225.1 Cherax quadricarinatus | reverse complement strand
TCTCTCTCCCCTCTCACTGCCTCCACCCTCTTTTTACCCTCCCCTCAGTTCCCCTCCTCCTTCCATAATGAGGGGAGGTACAAAGGTGGGAGGGAGCAGTCTACTGACCTTTTGTACGTTGCTAATATCGTCTTTAACATCAACTCCCAGGACCGTGTTCGCTTCTCCTATCTCTCTCACACCCTAAAATGCTCTTGATAACACTCGTGGTCTCCCGAATTGTCCTTGATAACATTTGTGGTCTAACGAACTGTCCTTGATGACCCTCTCGTGAATTCCCGAACTGTCCTTGATAACATTCTAGTGGTCTAAACTTTCCTTGATGACACTCTCGTGGTCTAAACTGTCCTTGATAACACATTTTTTTGTGTAAACTGTCCTTGATAACACCCTCGTGGTGTAAACTGTAATGATAACACTCGTGTTCTAAATTGTCCTTGATAACACCCTCATGGTATAAACTGCCCTTGATAACACCCTCGTGGCGTAAACTGTCCTTGATAACACCATCGCGGTATAAGATGTCCTTGATAAGACCCGCGTGGTGCATAATGTCCTTGATAACACCCGCGTGGTGCAAAATGTCCTTGATAACACCCGCGTGGTGCATAATGTCCTTGATAACACCCGCGTGGTGCATAATGTCCTTGATAACACCCGCGTGGTGCATAATGTCCTTGATAACACCCGCGTGGTCCCCACCAAGTTATCACTTAACCATAATTGAATATAACCCCCAAAAAATCAGCTGAGGTTAAAAGTATTCTTGATACAAGTCTTGAAACAAGCTGAGAAAGTTCTCTACAGCAGAAAGCCTTAATTAAGCCAGGTTCTAACATACAGGTTTGTGACATATTATATTTAACAGCATTAAAACAAAGGCATGATGTGATCCCATTGACCAGCCTTGAAATTTCGAAATTCTTCAAGATTATCAAGATTCTCTGAAACAGATCTTGCATGGGTCTGTGTGTGTATATATATATATATATATATATATATATATATATATATATATATATATATATATATATATATATATATATATATATAAAGTTAGTAAGGAATCCTTCACTGATATGACCTGTGTTTAGACGTCACAGATCACGTGATCCTTTGTTTACACCGCCATATTGAAGGTCACACTTCAGTCTTTGGCAGTGACGAAACTTTTTTTTTTATTCGCTTTTTTTTACTTTGTAATGCCGCCTAATATCAGGGAAAGACCAGAGAGAACATTGTAGTGAATGAGTGACGAGGATGATAAGAACAGGAAGCACGCAGATAAGAAAGATATCTGGGAAACCCAGCGGTGGACGTTGGTCGGGACAGACGTAGGATCAGACGTTGGATTAGACGTAGGGGTGTCTACCGTGACACTTATGGCGTATTTATTTAGGTACACATTAGTTGTTTGCGTCTGTGACGCTTCAGGGTTGTGTGTGTGTGTGTGTGTGTGTGTGTGTGTGTGTGTGTGTGTGTGTGTGTCTATCTTGATGCCGGTGAAGGGCTCTTGAGGCAAGGTAGGTACCACATACCCATCATGTGTGGTAGGTACCACATACCCATCATGCGTGGTAGGTACCACATACCCATCATGTGTGGTAGGTACCACATACCCAACTTGTGTGTGGTAGGTACCATATACCAATCATGTGTGTGGTAGATACCACATACCCATCATGTGTGTGGTAGGTACCACATACCCATCATGTGTAGTAGGTACCACATACCCATCATGCGTGGTAGGTACCACATACCCATCATGTGTGTGGTAGGTACCACATACCCATCATGCGTTGTAGGTACCACATACCCATCATGTGCGTGGTAGGTACCACATACCAATCATGTGTGTGATAGGTACCACATACCCATCATGTGTGTGGTAGGTACCACATACCCATCATGTGTGTGGTAGGTACCACATACCAATCATGTGTGTGATAGGTACCACATACCCATCATGTGTGTGGTAGGTACCACATACCCATCATGTGTGTGGTAGGTACCACATACCAATCATGTATATGGTAGATACCATATACCCATCATGTCGGTGGTAGTTTTAAAGGATCTGTGGAATTAATTTTATTGAGTTGTATTTGCTGTTGTTGCAAGCTACGAACCTAAGAGTGTGATTGTGATTGTTGTTATTGTGATTGTTGCTGCGATTGTTGTTATTGTGATTGTTGCTGCGATTGTTGTTATTGTGATTGTTGCTGCGATTGTTGTTATTGTGATTGTTGCTGCGATTGTTGTTATTGTGATTGTTGCTGCGATTGTTGTTATTGTGATTGTTGCTGCGATTGTTGTTATTGTGATTGTTGCTGCGATTGTTGTTATTGTGATTGTTGCTGCGATTGTTGTTATTGTGATTGTTGCTGCGATTGTTGTTATTGTTGTGACTGCTGTTACTCTGATTGTTGTTCTTCTGAGTCTTTAAGTTATTTTAATTTTTGGGTTGGTTGTTGTCGATTTTGTTAAAAGTAACAGTGGTTCTTGTTGACATAATTAATGTGGTTACAATTGTGGTAGTCGTGGTTGTTGTTAGGATTGTTTCAGTTTTCATTTATTTGTCTAATTCCTTCAGCGCCCCCTCCTAACACCCCCACCACTAACAAAAACTAGCGTTATCTAGCACATTTTTCAATTGGTTAGATTATTTTACATTCGTTTAATTCCAGTAGGGTTAGGTTAGGTTAGATTAGATTAGGTTAGGTTAGGTTAGGCTAGGTTAAGTTAGACTAAGCTAGGTTAGGTTAGGTTAGACTAGGTTAGGCTAGGCTAGGTTAGGTCAGGTTAGGTTAGGCTAGGTTAGGCTAGGCTAGGTTAGGTTAGGTTAGACTAGGCTAGGTTAGGTCAGGTTAGGTTAGGCTAGGTTAGGCTAGGTTAGGATAGGCTAGGTTAGGCTAGGTTAGGATAGGCTAGGTTAGGTTTGGTTAGACTAGGCTAGGTTAGGTCAGGTTAGGTTAGCCTAGGTTAGACTAGGCTAGGTTAGGTTAGGTTAGGCTAGGTTAGGTTTTATTAGGTTACGTTATACTAGGCTAGGTTAGGCTAGGCTAGGTTAGGTCAGGTTAGGTTAGGCTAGGTTAGACTAGGCGAAGTTAGGTTAGGTTACGCCAGGTTGGGTTTGGTTAGGTTAGGTTAGACTAGGTTAGGTTAGGTTAGGTTAGGCTTGGCTAGGGTATGTCATGTTAGGTTTGGTTAGGTTAGGCTAGGTTAGGCTAGGTTAGGTTAGGTTAGGTTAGATTAGGTAAGGCTAGGCTAGGTTAGGTTAGGTTAGGTTAGGTTAGGTTAGGTTAGGTTAGGTTAGGTTAGGTTAGGCTAAGTTAGGCTAGGTAGGTTAGGTTAGGCTAGGTTAGGCTAGGTTAGGCTAGGTTAGGTTAGGTTAGGCTAGGTTAGGCTAGGTTAGACTAGGTTAGGCTAAGTTAGGTTAGGTTATGTTAGGTTAGGGTTGGCTAGGTTAGATTAAGTTAGGTTAGGTTAGGTTAGGTTAGGTTAGGTTAGGCTAGGTTAGGTTAGGTTAGGTTAGGCTAGGTTACGTTAGGTTAGGCTAGGTTAGGTTAGGTTAGGCTAGATTACGTTAGGGTAGGATAGGTTAGGTTAGGCTAGGTTAGGTTAGGTTAGGTTAGGCTAGGTTAGGTTGGGTTAGGTTAGGTTAGGTTAGGCTAGGTTAGGTTAGGTTAGGTTAGGTTAGGTTAGGTAGGTTAGGTTTGGTTAGGTTAGGCTAGGTTAGGTTAGGTTAGGTTAGGCTAGGTTAGGTTAGATTAGGCTAGGTTAGGATAGGTTATGCTAGGCTAGGTTAGGCTAGGTTAGGTTAGGTTAGGTTAGGTTAGGTTAGGTTAGGTTAGGTTAGGCTAGGCTAGGTTAAGTTAGGTTAGGCTAGGTTAGGTTAGGTTAGGCTAGGCTAGGTTTGGTTAGGCTATGTTAGGTTAGGCTAAGTTAGGTTAGGTTAGGCTAGGTTAGGTTAGGTTAGGCTAGGCTAGGTTAGGTTAGGTTAGGTTAGGTTAGGTTAGGTTAGGTTAGGTTAAGTTAGGCTAGGCTAGGTTAGATTAGGCTAGGCTAGGTTAGGTTAGGCTAGGCTAGGTTAGGTTAGGTTTGGTTAGGTTAGGTTAGGTTAGGTTAGGCTAGGCTAGGTTAGGTTAGGTTAGGTTAGGTTAGGCTAGGTTAGGCTAGGTTAGGTTAGGTTAGGTTAGGTTTTAGTTCCCGTGTTAGGTTAGGCTAGGTTAGGATAGGTTTGGCGAGGCTAGGTTAGGCTAAGTTAGGTTAGGTTAGGTTAGGCAAGGCTAGGTTAGGTTATGCTAGGCTAGGTTAGGCTAGGCTAGGTTAGGTTAAGCTAGGCTAGGTTAGGCTAGGTTAGGTTAGGTTAGGCTAGACTAGGTTAGGTTAAGCTAGGCTAGGTTAGGCTAAGTTAGGTTAGGTTAGGTTAGGTTAGGTTAGGTTAGGTTAGGTTAGGTTAGGTTAGGTTAGGTTAGGTTAGGTTAGGTTAGGTTAGGCTAGGTTAGGTTAGGTTAGGTTAGGCTAGGTTAGGTTAGGTTAGGTTAGGTTAGGTTAGGTTAGGTTAGGTTAGGTTAGGTTAGGCTAGGTTAGGTTAGGTTAGGTTAGGCTAGGTTAGGTTAGGTTAGGTTAGGTTAGGTTAGGTTAGGTTAGGCTAGGTTAGGTTAGGTTAGGTTAGGTTAGGTTAGGTTAGGTTAGGTTAGGTTAGGTTAGGCTAGGTTAGGTTAGGTTAGGTTAGGTTAGGTTAGGTTAGGTTAGGTTAGGTTAGGCTAGGTTAGGTTAGGTTAGGTTAGGTTAGGTTAGGTTAGGTTAGGTTAGGTTAGGTTAGGCTAGGTTAGGTTAGGTTAGGTTAGGCTAGGTTACGTTAGGTTAGGCTAGGTTAGGTTAGGTTAGGCTAGATTACGTTAGGGTAGGATAGGTTAGGTTAGGTTAGGTTAGGTTAGGCTAGGTTAGGTAAGGTTAGGTTAGGTTAGGTAAGGTTAGGTTAGGTTCGGTTAGGTTAGGTTAGGTTAGGTTGGGTTAGGTTAGGAAAGGTTAGGTAGGTTAGGCTAGGTTAGGTTAGGTTAGGTTAGGTTAAGATAGGTTAGGTTAGGTTAGGTTAGGTTAGGTTAGGTTAGGTTAGGTTAGGTTAGGTTAGGTTAGGTTAGGTTAGGTTAGGCTTTAGTTCCTGTGTTAGCTTCAGTAAAAAAAAAATCTTGTAACAAATTTACTTAAAAATTTTGACGTCAGTCATAGGTTGATATCAACATGAGCCCAACACCCACCCACACACCCACCCACCCACACACCCACCCACACACCCACCCACACACCCACCCACCCACACACCCACCCACCCACACACACCCACCCACACACCCACCCACACACCCACCCACCCACACACCCACCCACACACCCACCCACACACCCACCCACACACCCACCCACCCACACACCCACCCACCCACACAACCACCCACCCACACACCCACCCACACACCCACCCACACACCCACCCACACACCCACCCACACATCCACCCCCCCACCCACACACCCACCCACACATCCACCCACCCACACACCCACCCATCCACAAGCCCACCCACACATCCACCCACCCACAAACCCACCCACACACCCACCCATCCACAAGCCCACCCACACACCCACCCACCCACAAACCCACCCACACACCCACCCACCCACACACCCACCCGCACACACACCCACTTACACACCCACCCACCCACACACCCACCCACACACCCACACACCCACACACACACACACCCACACACCCACCCACCCACACACCCACCCACACACACACCCACCCACACACCCACCCACCCACACACCCTCCCACCCACACACCCACCCACACACCCACCCACACACCCACCCACACACCCACCCACACACCCACCCACCCACACACCCTCCCACCCACACACCCACCCACACACCCACCCACACACCCACCCACACACCCACCCACACACCCACCCACCCACACACCCTCCCACCCACACACCCACCCACACACCCACCCACACACCCACCCACCCACACACCCACCCACACACCCACCCACACACCCACCCACACACCCACATACCCACACACCCACCCACACACCCACCCACCCACACACCCACCCACCCACACACCCACCCACACATCCACCCACCCACACACCCACCCATCCACAAGCCCACCCACACACCCACCCGCACACTAACCCACCAACACACTCAACCACCCACACACACACCCGCACACTCACCCACCCACTCACTCACCCACCCACACACTCACCCACCCACATACTCCCCCACCCACATACTCACCCACCACCACACTCACCCACACGCACACTCACCCACCCACACACTCACCCACCCACACACCCACACACCCACACACCCTCCCACCCACACACCCACCCACACACCCACCCACACACCCACCCACACACCCGCCCATACACCCACCCACACACCCACCCACACACCCACACACCCACCCACACACCGACCCACCCACACACCCACACACCCACCCACACACCCACCCACCCACACACCCACCCACACACCCACCCACCCACACACCCACCCACACACCAACCCACCCACACACCCACCCACCCACACACCCACCCACCCACACACCTACCCACACACCCACCCACCCACACCCACCGACCCACACACCCACCCACCCGCACACCCTCCCACCCACACACCCACCCACACACCCACTCACACACCCACCCACCCACACACCCACCCACACACCCACCCACCCACACCCACCGACCCACACACCCACCCACCCGCACACCCTCCCACCCACACACCCACCCACACACCCACTCACACACCCACACACCCGCCCACACACCCACCCACCCACACACCCACCCACACACCCACACACCCACCCACACACCCATCCACCCACACACCCACACACCCACACACCCACCCACACACCCACACATCCGCCAACCCACCCACACACCCACACACCCACCCACACACCCACCCACCCACCCACCCACCCACACACCCACCCACCCACACACCCACCCACCAATACACCCACCCACACACCCACACACCCACCCACACACCCACCCACCCACACACACGCACACACACACACACACACACACACACACACACACACACACACACACACACACACACACACACACACTCACACACACACACGTCACACCCTCATTCATAAATCAAACCTCGCATATTGTCCCGCTTTTTTCCATTGATCAATTCCTTCTCGCTCCGCCTCCTCTTTTTCTCCCTCTACCACCTCAGCCTGTCTAAACAATAATATTTTTCGCCTCTATCATTCTCCCTCCTGTCTTCTTCCAGGAACTGGGTCACCAGTAATGTTTTAGGGAGGCTGGAGGGACTGTGCTAGGCAGAGAGTAGTCGCACAATGACACTCACTGGAGCTCCAGCATTATCGTAAGAGCATACGTTTGAGAATAGTGGAGCATTGAGGTGAGGCTCCTGGTCCATGTTAGGCAGGTTTAACTCACGGGTGGAAAATGGCGAGGGTATTATCTGTTAAAGCTTCACCGATAAACCTCAGTGGATACAGTGTTCTTTATTAATTAATTTCTCTCTTCCCTTGTATTCTCAACATTAAATTATTTTCTCTTTCTTTCTCTTCATCCCACTATACCTAAATGCCTACCATCCCTGTCTCTCTCCTCTCTCTCTCTCTTCCTCACTGTTCCCGTTCCCTGCCCAGCTCTCTTCCTTCTCTCTCCCTTTCCTAGCTTCTCTCCCTTCTCGTCTTTCCTGATTTTACCATTCCTAATCACCTAATCCCCCATTAAATGGCCATCTCTCACTCACTCTCTCACTCTCTCTGGTAACAGACGCAGCAAGATGCCTGAGCAGAGCAACGACTACCGTGTGGTGGTGTTCGGGGCTGGTGGTGTGGGCAAGTCGTCTCTGGTGCTGCGCTTTGTCAAGGGCACCTTCAGAGAGTCCTACATCCCTACCATTGAAGATACGTACCGTCAGGTGGGTACTGACGCAGCAGTATCTCCTGCCCTCTCTCTCTCTCTCTCTCTCTCTCTCTCTCTCTCTCTCTCTCTCTCTCTCTCTCTCTCTCTCTCTCTCTCTCGGCGCAAGCTCTGAAGGACAAACATCCACCCAGGGCTCCCAGTACCAACATTGACCTCCCTGACATTGCAGCAGGCGTAGAACATCTAACCTTACAGGATGCTGATGGGTATAAAGCTGCTATGTCATTTCCACAGGGTTCAGCAGGAGGTTTCACCGGTTTAAGGCCTCAACACTTAAAACAAATACTCAATCCAGCACTTGGTGAGGTTTCAGAGAGGCTGCTGTCTGAACTCACCAAATTTTCCAACCTGTGCCTGGCTGGCGGTGTCCCAGAGGCCATCAGACCCTTTTTCTTTGGTGCCTCATTGTGTGCCCTCCGGAAAAAGGATGGCGGAATCAGGCCCATTGCAGTGGGTAACACCCTTCGGCGCCTAGTCGCCAAGGCTGCAGTAAGAAGGGTGAGTCAAGAGGCTGCTGCAATGCTGAAACCAACTCAGCTCGGTTTCGGCGTTCAACAGGGCTGTGAAGCAGCTGCCCACGCAGCACGAGTATATATCAAAAACATGTCCTATGAAAAAGCCTTGGTCAAATTGGACTTTGCCAATGCTTTCAACTCAGTCAGAAGGGATGCTGCTCTCCAAGCAGTTTATAGAAACTTCCCTTCCCTTTATCCCTTCATAGAATCGTGTTATAGTGTGACTTCCAAACTATTGTTTGGGGACCATGAAATTGACTCGTGTGAGGGCGTGCAACAGGGGGACCCTCTCGCCCCCTTTCTATTTTGTTTGGTCATCAAGGAAGTCACGGAGGCACTCTCCAGCGAGCTCAATATCTGGTTCCTGGACGACGGTACCCTAGCTGGAACAACAGAATCTCTCCTGGAGGACATCAGTAAAATTAAAGACATGGGAGAAAGCCTGGGCCTTTCTTTAAACCCCACCAAATGTGAAATAGTTTCTACCAATCAACAGTTGATCCAGAATATTAGTACCGTTTTACCAGGAGCACGAGCCATTGATCCAGCCAATAGCACTCTCCTCGGTGCTCCTCTTGGGTCCAATGCCATCGATCTGATCCTAGGAAAAAAAGTCTCAGACCTCCGGACGATGGAAAGCAGGATGAAAGACATTGACACACACGATGCCTTCTACCTACTCACCAGGTGCCTGTCAACCCCAAAACTTACCTATTTTCTGAGATGCTCCCCAGCCTTCAGCAGTCCAAAACTCAAGGAATATGACTCTCTCCTGAAGGCCATGCTAGAGAGTGTATTGAATCTTTCCCTTGACGATGGACAGTGGTTGCAAGCCTCACTTCCGGTCAGGCTTGGAGGGCTAGGAGTACGCAGATCCTCCCAGATTGCTCTACCAGCTTTCCTATCCTCTTCCATTGCATCAAACGAGTTGATAAGACAAATTCTTCCTGACACCCTCAGTGACTCAGCAGGAATAGAAGACCCTAGCTATGTCAGTGCCATCACCGAATGGGAGACTCTTGCTGCTCCAGCACCAAACCCTAGTGCAGCACTGGCTCACAAACAGTCAAGCTGGGATAGCCCAATTGCTGAAAAGGTGCTTGCCAACATGCTCAGGGCTGCAACATCAGATAGGGAGATTGCCCGTCTCCAGGCTGTGAGTGCACCTCACTCCGGGGACTTCCTCCAAACAGTTCCCATATCGGCAATGGGAACGCGACTCGACCCTAAGACCCTCCGTATTGCAGTGGCTCTGCGCCTTGCTGCCCCAATTCACACAGAATATATGTGTATTTGCGGCGAAGTGCAAGCAGACCAATACGGTCTACATGGTCTTAACTGTTCCAAAACCAAGGGCTGGCATGCAAGACACAATGAGGTCAACGACATCATTAAGAGAACCCTTGCTACAGCTGGATGCCCTGCTGAGAGGGAGCCACGATCACTTGCAGCAAACAATACCCACAACCCAGCAAACCGCCCCGACGGGATCACCATCTATCCTTGGAAGAATGGCAAGCTCTTAGCATGGGACTATACCTGTGTGTCCACACTGGCTGACACCTATATCCATCACAGTGTGGGGCGACAGGGAGGAGCTGCTGACCACAGGGAGGAGTACAAGATCAGCAAGTACAGGGACATTAGCCAACAGTATCAATTTGTCCCAGTGGGATCAGAGACCTTGGGATCATGGGGAAAAAATGCCACACGTTTCCTTAAAGAATTGGGTTCCAGACTCATCGACACCACCAGGGACCCAAGGGCAGCCACTTTCATGTTCCAGCGCCTCAGCGTCGCCATCCAGAGGGGAAATGCTTGCTGCATACTTGGCTCACGTCCAGCCTCGGAGGAGCTGGAGGAAATTCATCATCTTTGATACATTGTGCCATTGTATTCATGTTCATGTTTTTTTCTGTAAATGTATTTTGTTTATTAATAAATGTTCACATAGAATAAAAAATATATAGGGGGTGGTAGGAGAAGAAAATATTCAAACAGCTCCGGGGAGAACCTTGAGTTTTCTCTGAGGTACGTTTATTGTCTTCTCTGAGGATGAGGGTCCCCATTCCAGCTATAGAGGTGGTACTTCCCTATATTATATATATAATATATATATATATATATATATATATATATATATATATATACATATATATATATATTCATATATATATATATATATATATATATATATGTCGTGCCGAATATGTAAAACTGGTCAATTAGCAAGAACTCATTTAAAATTAAGACCTTTCTAAAAATTTCTCTTATACGTTTAAAAACATATTTTTTTCATTAATGTTAATGTAAAAATTTTAATTTTGCACCAAAAGAATCTTTAAAAACTTACCTAACCTTATTATAACAAGAACAATTTATTTTAGCCTAACCCAACTAAATATATTTTAGATTTGTTTACAGTAATTTAATACTAATCAAGCACAGTGAAATATATTTTTCTCGTTAGGTTCAGAATGATTTTCGCGAAATTATTGCATACACAAACTTTCACTTGTCCTATATTGCAAGATGAGCGTTGCTATTTAAGCCAAGATCGCAAGTTCTGCCTATTCGGCACGACATATATATACATATATATATATATATATATATATATATATATATGTATATGTTGATATATATATATATATATATATGTATGTTGAAAGAAGAAGAATATATATATATATATATATATATATATATATATATATATATATATATATATATGTGTGTGTGTGTGTGTGTGTGTGTGTGTGTGTGTGTGTGTGTGTGTGTGTGTGTGTGTGTGTGTGTGTGTGTGTGTGTATTATTGTAATCACGAACGAGTGGATGGATGGATGGAGGGAGGGAGGGAGGGAGGGAGGGAGGGTAGAGATTTAGTAAACAAACACATGCAGGAAATATACAGAAACCAGCAGAATTAGACTTTAAACTTGTACTCAATTTCAAGAAATAATAATTGAAAGGTTCATGAAACTGAAGAAGAAGAAGAAGAAGAAGAAGAAGAAGAAGAAGAAGAAGAAGAAGAAGAAGAAGAAGATGGAGGAGGAGGAGGAGCAGCAGCAGGAGGAGGAGGAGGAGGAGGATGAGGAGGAGGAGGAGGAGGAGGAGGAGGAGGAGGAGGAGGATGAGGAGGAGGAGGAGGAGGAGGAGGAGGAAGGAAATTTTCAGAGATTAGAAAAAAGAATTAAGAGAACCCCATTTTGTAAGTTGGTGAGCGAGGTGTCTCCAAAGTGTACGAGTAATCACAGAAATAACGAACCTGAGTAGGCCTACTGGCCCACACTACACAGGTCCATCTTAGAACTCACTATAACTATACGTAATAGATCAATTTTGCAATTAATTAACTGTCAACTGTTTTGTCAAACGTATAAAAGGAGTAACATGATATCAGTCAAACTAAGAAATAAAAGGTATATGGACAACCTCAATAAGACTGAGAAATACACAGATAACAACTCTATTGTCAAACCTCTGAAAGGAATAAATACCTAAGCCAAATTTTGTTTTTAAATTTATAGTAAAAGTGACACGATATCAACCACACTGAAAGACAACAGCCAGATTTTTTAAGTACAGTGCTAAATTTTTCCTGTATTTATATATTTTAACCAACGTGATATTTCTAGGCATTATTTCATATTTTTATTATTGCTTTTCTGAAGGACGATATACGCTGTCAGATAGAGATTTTTTTTAGAATAATTTAGTTCCCCTGATATTATTAGTATAGTTAGCATAACCCTGTGTATTGTATTTCATTAAGCAATAGTATAAGCTCTATCTTCCTCTGATCAGCCAGGCAATACTAATCCATTTTTATCTTGCAGGTGATCAGCTGCAACAAGAACATCTGCACGCTACAGATCACAGACACCACGGGATCCCACCAGTTCCCGGCCATGCAGCGACTCTCCATCAGCAAGGGACACGCCTTCATCCTCGTCTATTCTGTCACTAGCCGACAGAGCCTTGAGGAACTGCGCCCCATCTGGGAGGTCATCCGCGAGATCAAGGGCAATGAGGTGGAGTTCCCCATCATGCTGGTGGGCAACAAGTGTGATGAGAGTGATGCCAGAGAGGTCCAGAGTGCCTTTGGCGAGTCCCAAGCCAAGGGGTGGAAGTGTAACTTCATGGAGACCTCTGCTAAAACCAACCACAACGTGAAAGAGCTCTTCCAGGAGCTTCTCAACATGGAGAAGAACAGAAATATGTCTCTCCAACTTGACGGGAAGAAAAATAAATCGCAAAAGGGCACTCGTAAAATTAAGGAGAAATGCCTTCTCATGTGAGGAGAAGGAAGTTGAGGGGCAAATGTGAAATGTTCGCTGACTGTGATGAAAGACGTGGCCCGTCTGGTGGGTGCCAGAGACACTCACAGTGACACAACGGCACCCAAGTCACCACCTGGCCAGCTGGCACCGACCTCACCACCTGGCCAGTTCCCCTTCTACAGCTCTGTTTTAAGTCGACAAAGCTTGTGGTTGGATGCTCCGTGTTACACATAAAGGTCACAATTCAGTCTGATTCCTAGACTTCTCAACGTTATCATAATAATCTGAGCACAACTTTCATGGCAATATCCTTGTATAAGGAGCAGTAACGTGGCCTCAACTGGGCGGTGATGATTGTACCTGCTTGTCTCCTGTGGCCACACGGCGCACGTCTGCCCAGCCCAACCTTCTGCTTCACAGGGACCAGTTTCCTTTCTCTCTCTGCACATTTTGTTCGTATCATAGTGTACAGAAATGTTCCCTACCCAGCCTCATTTTCACTCAGTATTAGGTCTTTTTTCTAAAACTTTTCCTTGTGCAGTAGGTCCCCTTCTAAGATCTTTCCCTTATACTCTAGGTACCCTTCCAAGACTCCCTCATACTCTAGGTACCCTTCCAAGACTCCCTCATACTTTAGGTACCCTTCTAAGACTCCCCCATACTCTAAGTATTCTTCTAAGACTCCTTCATAATCTAGGTACCCATCGATGACCTCCTGGACGAGGCGCGACTACCTAGTTCAATTTTGTGCTGTACTCGAGAGGCAACGACGCTTAGCACATGTGCATTTTTTTGACTGTGTAAGCTCTAGTCCCTTATAGTTCCCGATAGATGATAGTAAAGGGCTGGTTGCAGGGAGGACGGACTCAAGTCAGACATTACACATACACATTCAGGGGAGAAGCTGTGACCAATGGAAAACTGTAGACTATCTATTAACTTACTTAAAATCTGAATATCACTGCAGGAGCTAATCTATTTAACTAGCATAAGACGAAATATCAGAAGACCATAAGAGCAGCACTCGTTTCCTTGCAGGTAAACTGCGGGGTGAGTGTATTTATTGACTGTTTTAGTGACTTCCTGACTGTAAAGTTGACTGTGGGAAAGGTTTTATTGACAACGGGCTTACTTGTGAAGTGTCTGGGTATGTCTAACTTGTGACCGAGGTCCTGACTACGCCTCTTTGAAGTTTCTGTAGCTCGCACCATGGGAGGGTTTAGTCAGCGTAGTCTACACGGCCGCCGCCGTCGTCCGATAGAGAGCCATAAAATCCCCTCTCCTACCCCCCTCCCCTCCCTCTACACCTTTCAACTCACTTTTAACTCAGTCAACAATGAAACGAATTTTTTGCAATTTTGTTATGATGTGTGATGTCATCTGTGAGACAAGACAACGCCGGACGCTAATCCTGTCTACACGCGTCACGCATTTATAGTTCTCTGTTTTGACTCGTGTGTGCATTTTACAAATTTCCAGTGTGAAAAATATTTGTTGCTATATATATATATATATATATATATATATATATATATATATATATATATATATATATATATATATATATATATATATATATATATATATATATATATATATATATATATATATATATATATATATATATATATATATATATATATATATATATATATATATATATATATATATACTAGTGTGTATAATATATCATGTATCATAAGTAAAACCTTGAAACTTTATATAAGAAATCCCGAGTGATGTGATGAGGACCAAGAGGAAGGAAGGAACATTGTAACAAGAATCAAACATGATGCTCTCCATCTACCAGAACGAATACCTAAATTGTAAATAGGACATTAATGAAATCCTTTTTCCGAGTGGCGCCTTAATCCTGTAGGACCCGCGAAGCTCGCTGGAAGGAGCAGGAGAAAGGAAGGTGAGAAGAACACGGGGAGGGATGAAAGTATTCTGATGATTGGGTGATAAAAAATAATGTCAAATAAATTCTCCCTCCCTCTCCCTTACCCTTCCTTCCTCCTCCTCTCCCTTAAATACCTTGTTTACCACTGTCAGAGATCCGCTATATACATCCTGACGGTGACCTCAACCTCACTGAGGAAGCATTAACATTATCGTGATAGATTTACGGTTATAACACGACTGATGGTGATGGTGTAGCGTCCACCTGATGGTGATGGGCGTGTGGGCGGCAGCTGGTGTCGGCGCCCTCGATTCATATACACCATCACCGTCACCACCCATCCATAGGGTTGCAGACGACCACCCACCCATGTATACACTCGTTCATCCACCCACATTCACGCCCACTCGCCCACCCACCCATGTATACACTCGCTCATCCACCCACATTCACGCCCACTCACCCACCCACTCACTCACCCACCCACCCACACACACACACACACACACACACACACACACACACACACACACACACACACACACACACACACACACACACACACACACACACACACACACACACACATTCTCAGCCAGTAATCAATAACTCAGAGGCGCCAACTCATTCACAGAATTTTCACTTTAATACCCGTAATGCACAATACTTCCCGGGCTCAACAGACACCAACAAAAATCGCTTAATCATTTTTCCTTGTATAATATTTCCAGTCCGAAAAATTAATATTTTATAACGCAAACTAAAATGACATAAATAGAAATGCAGTAAAAAAAATATAAGATGAATAATAAATAAATAAATACTGACGTTACCCCTTATTTAATAAAATGTGTGAATCTAAATTTTATTCCGGTGAGGATTATATATATATATATATATATATATATATATATATATATATATATATATATATATATATATATATATATATATATATATATATATATATATATATATATAGAGAGAGAGAGAGAGAGAGAGAGAGAGAGAGAGAGAAGTACGTTTCTCAGCGTATATACACTGAGTGTGTGTGTGTGTGGCTAAGAGGTGATGTGCAGCCTTAATGATGCTGTGAGTTAAGCGAAAGTTCCAGCCCCAGTTCATTGACAAACCAGAGCTCGTACAGACCGTCCTCCAGGACACGCTGGAACAGCAGCGCTCAGGGGCGAGAGGTATATCCTGCCTTGCCAGACCTAAGGCACACGTTAATATTATTCCTTTATTGAGAGTTGCAAGGCAACGCTGTGTACCTAGTGAGACGTAACGTGGGCCACACTGAACCCTTCTATATTAGTTCAAGTTCCTTCAATTCATTAATGAAAGAGCGTTGAAACCGACGCTTCTGCTCTTAATGGAAGCAGATGTAATTTATTATAGCAACGTTTCGCTCGAAGAGGGTGAAACATTGTCACAACGAAGACTTAGAGCAGTTTCATATGTCAGTGTCAACTGCTTCTGAACTTGGTGCTAATTCTACCATCAGTTGACCGAGTCAGATATAACATATAAAACCTCCATCTGTGGTATTCTTGTCTGGAGAAGAAACACAAATATTTGGAACAATGATATCTTACGAATCTGCGTGCGAAGATTTGTTTGAAATCCCTAGCGTTAAATGGCCTCACATTTCTGGCGTTAAATGGCCTCACATTTCTGGCGTTAAATGGCCTCACATTTCTGGTGTTAAATGGCCTCACATTTCTGGTGTTAAATGGCCTCACATTTCTGGTGTTAAATGGCCTCACATTTCTGGCGTTAAATGGCCTCACATTTCTGGCGTTAAATGGCCTCACATTTCTGGCGTTAAATGGCCTCACATTTCTGGCGTTAAATGGCCTCACATTTCTGGCGTTAAATGGCCTCACATTTCTGGCGTTAAATGGCCTCACATTTCTGGCGTTAAATGGCCTCACATTTCTGGCGTTAAATGGCCTCACATTTCTGGCGTTAAATGGCCTCACATTTCTGGCGTTAAATGGCCTCACATTTCTGGCGTTAAATGGCCTCACATTTCTGGCGTTAAATGGCCTCACATTTCTGGCGTTAAATGGCCTCACATTTCTGGCGTTAAATGGCCTCACATTTCTGGCGTTAAATGGCCTCACATTTCTGGCGTTAAATGGCCTCACATTTCTGGCGTTAAATGGCCTCACATTTCTGGCGTTAAATGGCCTCACATTTCTGGCGTTAAATGGCCTCAAAATTTCTGGTGTTAAATTCAAATTTCTGACGTTACACCTCAAATTTCTTATTCACTGCAATGTGTATTTCAGCTGGGAGGCCCTTCGAGGTAAGAAAAATGCCTTGGTGTTGGTGAAGAGCTCTTGGTCTAAGGAATTGGAAGCAACCCATTCCTCGGATCAAGCCTTCTATTCCCGAAACGTTGTAGAGCTTAAAACATGGTTTTTACCCACAGCAAATCTATGAAATCAATATAATTAATTAATTCCAAGCTCTCTGAACCTAAAATAATCAATTTGAACCTAAAATAATAAATTTGATCCAAAAAATAATGAATTTGATCCAAAAATGATCAATTTGAACCTAAAATAATCAATTTCTCTGAACCTAAAATAATTGACGAATTATTTTAGGTTCACACGGCTTGAACTGATCATTTCAAGCAGCGATAACCTAAAATAATCATCAATTTCAAGCCATATGAACCTTCAATATTTTATCAATGATTCGTGATTCACATTCGGCCAAGGAATCGTAAGTGACAAGACTTGTCGTGTATATTTAAATCTCTGTCGTTTTACCACCGATATTTAAACACGTAAAGACGACGTAGTATACACATATATAGAAAACGTTGTTTCACACATAGAAAACGTTGTTTCACACACACAGAAAACGCTGTTTCACACACAGAAAACGCTGTTTCACACACACAGAAAACGCTATTTCACACATACAGAAAACGCTGTTTCACACAAAGAAAACAATATCTCACACAGAAACGACATTTCACAAAGAAAATGATACATACATATATACATACATACACATACAAACTGATACATACAAAACTATAATACACACACAGGAAACGATATAAATATATAGAAAAACGTTACACACACACACACACACACACACACACACACACACACACACACATACACACACACACACACACACACACACACACATACACACACACATACACACACACATACACACACACACACACACACACACACACACACACACACACACACACACATACACACACACACACACACACACACACACACACACACACACACACACACACACACACACACACACACACACACACACACACACACACACACACACACACACACACACATACACACACACACACATAGAAAACTTTACGTACACAGAAAACGACTTACACACGTACATACAGTAAAATATGAACACACAGGAAACGATATATGCGCAGACACACGTACACACCAACGAAAAAAAATGAGATGGTAAAGGGCACTTGATCCAGGGAACTGGAGCTATTCTTCCCCTTCCATGGCTCGAACCTCATTACCTCCATATGTTTCTTTTTTTTTTATCCCAGGTGCTGGATGGCCCTCATACAGTTAATAAATTGACCCCTCTCCCCCCCCCCAAGAAAAACAGTCGTCTTTTCCCCGGTAACTGTGTCGTGAGCCACAGCCGATCTTGGGTACCTGTGGAATACAGACGTCCCCCCCCCTCCACCACCTAATAACTCTCAACAGGTAGCAGTCTTGTACAGGTACTGATAACATCACTAAACATTATCCTTCAATTTAATTTTTTTTTAAATTCTCCAGGTGTCTGATTCTCAACTCTATATATATATATATATATATATATATATATATATATATATATATATATATATATATATATATATATATATATATATATATATATATATATATATTTATTGTAATGTCTGGGAAGAAACCTTGGCAACACTGCTCCTGAACCTACCGGAGAGAGTTGGTAACCCTGCACGACGAGGAGGAAGGGATTCGAAAATTTACCCTAGAGTTGTCCTCGAGTGTTGTCCTCGAATCTTGTCCTCGAGTGTTGTCCTCGAGTGATGTCCTCGAGTGTTGTCCTCGAGTGATGTCCTCGAGTGTTGTCCTCGTGTGTTGTCCTCGAGTGTTGTCCTCGAGTGTTGTCCTCGAGTGTTGCCCTCGAGTGATGCCCTCGAGTGTTGTTTTCGATTGTTGTCCTCGAGTGTTGTCCTCGAGTGATATCCTCGAGCGTGTTGTCCTCGAGTGTTGTCCTCGAGTGATGTCCTCGAGTGTTGTCCTCGAGTGTGTTGTCCTCGAGTGTGTTGTCCTCGAGTGTTGTCCTCGAGTGATATCCTCGAGTGCTGTCCTCGAGTGTTGTCCTCGATTAATATCATCGACTGCTGTCCTCGAGTGTTGTCCTCGAGCGTGTTGTCCTCGAGTGATATCTTCGAGTGCTGTCCTCGAGTGTTGTCCTCGAATGTTGTCCTCGAGTGCTGTCCTCGAGCGTGTTGTCCTCGAGTGTTGTCCTCGAGTGATATCTTCGAGTGCTGTCCTCGAGTGTTGTCCTCGAGTGTTGTCCTCGAGTGCTGTCCTCGAGCGTGTTGTCCTCGAGTGTTGTCCTCGAGTGATATCTTCGAGTGCTGTCCTCGAGTGTTGTCCTCGAGTGTTGTCCTCGAGTGTTGTCCTCGAGTGCTGTCCTCGAGCGTGTTGTCCTCGAGTAAGGAAGACCACAACAACACCATGGTCTCCTGGAGTGAGAACCACAGCAGTATCCCGTTATTTTCAAGTGAGGAGAACCAGGGGAACTACAAGGACCAGGATGCAAGGACCAGGATACAAGGACTAGGATACAAGGACCAGGACTAGAAGTATTAGCATAGATGAACCAGGAATGGAGGGAGGACACAGTGGTCTCTTATTTAAATTACATCATTATTATTTTGATTACTTTAAAAAAAAAAAAAGAAATCAATAATTGTAATTCGCTACTCCTAAACTTATGTTGAGGGTCATTAAACCGCTAATCGCAACCTGGAATCTGATCACTCAGGCTGCTGTTGCTTCTCAAAAGCTCCAGGGCCAGAATTTGCACCTGTGATCTCACCCTAACCTAACCCGAGCCAAGGCAAGTGACATATTTTAACACTCTGGCATGCTACAACAAGTTAGGTGCGTTAGGAGTGTTAGCTTCACGTCTTCCCAACGATCTATGTCTTGGACATTGGCTAGATAGTGACAAGATAACATTTGCGTATTGTGCACTGAAGACCGTCACTATGCCACAACGTATGGACCATAAAGCATCTATATGTCCACCCAGCAGCTGTTACATCCAGATGATATACTCAAATTTAGGCACTTTCGCATTTTTTTATACGTTGTTAAAAATTAGTTAATTTTGGATACTTTAAATTAACATTGGAAGACCCTGACTGCTGACAACTATTATCTTCACCTCCAGTAATAAGTAAAATTAAACCTGTTTTTTTTGTTCAATTTTACATTACCTAAAACAATGTACTTAAAGATGCAGAGGAAAGAAAAGAGACGTTGTGACCTAGGAGGGCAGGTTGAAGGATTAACTACCACAACTGATCCTGACACCTATATTGCCGATCCATGCAGCAATACGCCAAGTTCCTGGACTTTTATTGCTGCAGCAGACCAAAATACTGGTCCTCACACTGCCACGGTAGGCCAAGTTAGGTTCCTGATCCCTCACTGCTGCGGTAGGCCAAGTTAGGTTCCTGATCCCTCACTGCTGAGGTAGGCCAAGTTAGGTTCCTGATCCCTCACTGCTGCAGTAGGCCAAACTCCTGGTCCTTCACTGCTGTAGTATGCCAAGTTAGAGCCATGGTCCCTCACTACTGTAGTCAGTCAAGTTCTTGGACCCTCTCTGCTGTAGTAGACCAGGTTCCTGGACTCCTCTCTGCTGTAGTAGACCAAGTTCCTGGACTCCTTTCTGCTGTAGTAGACCAGGTTCCTGGACTCCTCTCTGCTGTAGTAGACCAGGTTCCTGGACTCCTCTCTGCTGTAGTAGACCAGGTTCCTGGACTCCTCTCTGCTGTAGTAGACCAGGATCTTGGACGCCTCACTGCTGTAGTAGACCAGGATCTTGGACGCCTCACTGCTGTAGTAGACCAGGTTCTTAGACTCCTCTCTGCTGTAATAGACCAGGTTTCTGGACTCCTCTCTGCCGTAGTAGACCAGTTTCCTGGACTCCTCACTGGTGTAGTAGACCAGGATCTTGGACTCCTCACTGCTGTAGTAGACCAGGTTCTTGGACTCCTCTCTGCTGTAATAGACAAGGTTATTGGACTCCTCACTGCTGTAGTAGGCCAGGTTCTTGGACCCTCACTGTAGTGACAGACCAGGTTCTTGGACCCTCACTGTAGTGATAGACCAGGTTCTTGGACCCTCACTGTAGTGACAGACCAGGTTCTTGGACCCTCACTGTAGTGATAGACCAGGTTCTTGGACCCTCACTGTAGTGATAGACCAGGTTCTTGGACCCTCACTGTAGTGATAGACCAGGTTCTTGGACCCTCACTGTAGTGATAGACCAGGTTCTTGGACCCCCTCACAGCTGCAGTCGGTCACGTCCCTGACTCCTGGTCTTGTCATGGCTGCACTGAAACAAGTTTTCGACATCTTTTCCTCGTGTGCAGGGGCTGTCTCGTCGAACTCGCTTCGTACTACGCATGTTTGATAAAACATAATTATATACATACATATACATAATATTTGAAAGTGTACATGGTTCCATTACTTCAAAATCTGTGTATGGTTACTTTAGTAGAAGTTTTTGTTTACATTGTCAATGGTTTTTCAGTTTTAACTGAGGAAATGGAACATATTGATTGTAAGTTAGTAGGACCTTAGATTCTGTAGATGCTACTGGCGTCTATAAGAACGTTTCTCTGTGGTATTAACGACTACAAGAACGTCTCTTTACATTCCAAAAAGAAACGAAGTTTCTGCGGGTTGCATTCTTATTGATACTATATATTTAATCCCTCAACTGAGCTCACTGTAGAGGCAAAGCTTAAACTTTAACTAATTTTATACGAACCAAAACAATGAAGAGCGTTTTGTTGCATCTTGCATAGTTTAAGTCGCAATGAAACCGAAATCTTCTTCTCTTCAGTGATTTTTTTAATTGCAACTGAGAGTATCTTAAAGAATGTTACCCCTGAAAATAGGTATATTTCCAACCCACGAAGTTTCCAAAGAAAATGACTGATGCTCCACATGTTTCGTTTTCTTAAAACGTAAATAACTAAACTTGTGATGATATATATACATACATATATATAACGAACCAAATTTGTTACTCGTTGATGCACCATTTTTAGTATTACATTGTAAATAATTTTCTGAACTATTTTAAGTCTGCAGGTTTAAAGCCAATTAAATCAAGACGAAATATTTTAGGAAGCAGATCTCTGAAGCACCAAACTGGATGTCCTTACATGAGTCTCTTCAAGATGAAGAAAAACGTTTATTTCCTTAAAATACATTGAGAAAAATGACGTTTATTTCCTTAAAATACATTGAGGTTCCAATGGACGATTTTTACAATTAATATGGTTACTGGAAAGTTACAGTGTTTGAAAAACACATTATATGAAATATTCTAAAGACATCCCATTACTATGGAAGGCATAATAATATATTTTCTAAATTTAGGGTTAGACATTTTTAATAGTAGCAAAAAGTATATATATCGTCCCTTCCTCCAGGTAAAACAGCAATTTAGTGCTAAATTTACGTCAAATTTTTGGTAAATTAAGATGTATTATATAAATTCTTGCGAAGGTTTGGTTAGTTTTGCTGCCAAAAAAAAGCATAATTTTGATTATCTAATATTTAACTCGGCATAATATTCTCGCATAATTAGGCACCGTTTAAGCTGTTGCTGTACCATACAATCCAAGGTTTACTATATATGTATCACTTTCAATGATCTAAAAAAGTTGAGAAAACATCGGCAGATGATTACACGAGACCTTAAGAGGAGATTCACATGTGTACTCCAGTGATCCGTGTCCAAAGGTACATAGTTACCTTTGTTGCAGTGTGTGAATTTGGGATTAGTTCGACATTTGTAATTCACAATTCTTATATGAATATTTCTGATATCAGAGTATCTCCAACATCAAAATAAAATACCTAAAACAGGAACTGTTTTCTTTCCTCATCCCTCAAACTCCCGTAGAGTTGCTGTCCTACTGCTGAAGGGCTTTTGATCCAAGGAAATTTGGCTACCCTTCCCTCCTTGAATCATATGAATGCCTCCCCTTCCTCAGGTGCTGTAAGAGTCCCCCTAAGGGTTTAGTGATTCCTCACGCATTTAGTATGGATATACATGTAACCGGTTTGGAGAGTCGTCCTACTCCAGGATCAGACTTTTCTGAAGCTTGTCCTGGTCAACCAGGCTGTTGCTGTTGGCGATTCCCTTGCCCACACATCCATCACAACATAGCTGATCCAGTATTTGGTAAGATAAGATTTCGTTCGGATTTTTAACCCCTGTGGGTTAGCCACCCAGGATAACCCAAGAAAGTCGGTGCGTCATCGAGGACTAACTTATTTCCATTAGGGTCCTTAATCTTGTCCACCAGGATGCGACCCACACCAGTCGACTAACACCCAGGTACCTATTTGCGGATAAGTGAACAGGACAACAGGTTAAGGAAACGTGTCGAAATGTTATAACCCGCTGGGAATCGAACCCGGGTCCTCTGTGTGTGAAGCGGGAGCTTTAGCCACCGGGCCACCTACCAGGCCACTGGGCCAGAGGTAGTGGAAGAGATCCAGTTCCCTCTTGAAGACCCAACATACATAAGGGGGGGGGGATTACCAATAGACTTCTGGTTGTCTTCAAGAAGGCACTGGACAGGTACCTAAAGACAGTACCACACCAACCGGGCTGTGGTTCATACGTCAGTTTGCGTGCGGCTGCCAGCAGTAACAGTATAGTTGATCAGACCCTGATCCACCACGAGACCTGGTCTCAGACCGAGCCGCGGGGGCGGTTCCCCGAAACCCTCTCCAGGTATACTCCAGGTAAGACTTTGGCACTTGGTCTAACAATGCTTCTGATATCTGCTAACAGTATGCTGAACAGTCTAGACTCACGAATGTTGAAACAATAAATTAGATGCATTTCGGTCGCTGTGCGATCCGAGGAAGGCATCCCCGTACACCAATAACCCCAGTCTCTTATACCTTAATGCACGCGGTTAGAATAGTGCAGAGTGCGGCACAAGTTGATAATACAGTTAAATATTAATGATGAAGATTTGAAATGAATCAGAAGAGACATTCATAAATCATCATGTCCAAACTAATGAACTAATATCCAAATTTCTTCAATAAAAAATAGTAAATTAGGCCACAGATACACCAAATCTAAATCAAATCTTTCAGAGGGACAGAGAGACCAATATCCAAAAATACACAAGCACGTTAAGCTTGAAGCCGCTCAGATGGGGTATCGGGAAGACTGAAGCTAATCGGATAAAACACTCAGAAATTATCGCATAAAACAGCAGCATTTAAATTTTTCGAGTCCTTCCAAAAAACAAAACTGCGATCTATCAAGGTCAAAATCCAAACTTTCCTCTATGTAAGTCTGCTCATCTCTGAAGAGAATTAGTACAATAAACTTTAGGTAAGCTCAGTATACATACCATACAAATATTTTAGGCACAAAAAAGAGCATTAAGGTAATTTAACCAGGATAACTAAATAAAATCAAACACCGTGACTTATTTCTGATCAGAAGAAACTCTCTCCAATTATTCCACAGAAATCAATTTGATTAATAAAACTGGTACATCATAACTTACACAAGCTAACATCAAGACAGTGTTTTCTCTTGAAGAAAACGCATCAGCACTAAAAGCTATAGGGGCACGTCAGTTCCCTGTTTTCTAACAATAGGTTATCTTTCCCTTGTAATGTACCTTGTTCATAATTACTCTCGCATTTGCTTTCTCTGCTTTCGTAAGGAGAAGTCTAAGATCTTTCCCTAATTCATGGTATAACTTAAATCTTTGAGGACAATTGTGTTTCAGAGGTCTGAGCTTTGCTCAGGTACAGGAACACAAATACAGTTACATAAATTATCATACATAGCAGTATATGTGTAGAGTAAATAAGATAACCCCGAAAATGGCCAAAGAGACTTATTTCCATTGAGGTTCTTGTAATATCTTATTCTTTAAACCTTAAAAGTTAAACCAGCTAAGAAACTCAACTGTGTGAAAAGCAGTTACAGTACAAGAGATATACTAAGAGTAAGGTAAACTGAGTTATTTACACTAACACTAAAGAGAGGATCAGTTCACAATAATAGTTACATGGTTGTTACGTTTGACAACTGTTTGTGGTGACAACTTTATTCCTGTAGTAATAAAGACAGTCCTCAATAACGGGCGAAATTTCTTGGGTCATCATGGGTGGCTAACCGTCAGGGTTAACAAATCTTAATCTTAACGCTGAGTTTTCAATTACTGGCAATTTATTAAGTTCAAGTCGTCAGTATACCCGCACCATCTATTACCACAGTTATACAGACTTACTCTTACGTATAGGGAATCTATTGGATTCAGGAAAAATAAAAGCACTAATGATGCAATTATAAAAATGCTAGATCTGCTTTACACAGCATTGGAAAATAAGGAATATCCACTAGGAATTTTTATTGACCTAAGAAAAGCTTTTGACACAGTAGACCACGGCATCCTACTCCGCAAACTTGACCATTATGGTATAAGAGGCCATGCGCTTGCATATTTCAAATCTTACCTTACTAATAGGTATCAGTATGTCACCATTAAAGACATAGCATCAACAACACGGCCACTTGATACTGGAGTTCCGCAGGGAAGTGTCCTTGATCCCCTGCTCTTCCTCATATACATCAACGATCTTCCAAACGTATCCCAACACCTGAACCCCATTCTCTTTGCTGACGACACGACTTATGTCATCTCTCGCCCTAATCTTGCCACCCTTAACACCATTGTTAACGAGGAGCTGATCAAAATATCGACTTGGATGACAGCCAATAAACTTAGGCTTAACACTGACAAAACCTACTATATTATGTTTGGTAGCAGAGCAGGAGTTGCGCAAATTAACATTAAGATCGACAACACTCTAATTGCCAGACATAATGAGGGCAAATTCCTAGGCCTATACCTCGACAACAACCTGAATTTCAGCACCAATATCCAACACATAACCAAAAAAGTATCCAAAACGGTTAGGATCTTCTCCAAGATCAACTGCAGCAACACACCTAAAGCCAATAATAACCCAACAAAAAGCCGCAGTAAGAATAATCACTAAATCCCATCCCTGGCAACACCCCCCCCCCACTCTTCATAGATCTAAACTTACTCCCTGTTCAGTACATCCACACTTACTACTGTGCAATCTACATCTACAGGACCTTAAATTCCAATATTAACCTTGAACTAAAGCGCTTTCTTGATAGTTGTGACAGAACCCACAGGCATAACACCAGACACAAACATCTCTATGACATTCCCCGTGTCCAACTAAACCTTCACAAAAATTCAATGTATGTCAAAGGCCCTAAAATCTGGAACACCCTACCTGAAAACTCTAGAACTGCAGACACATTCATCACCTTCAAAACTACCATTAGAAAACATCTTATCTCCCTGATACACCCCCGTCAACTAATTACACGAATACCACCTGGTGGTTCACACTTACACTCACTCACCCATTTGACCATAAACAGAAATATCAATCTCAATCTTAAAATAATGAATCCTAACTAGTCATAAGTTGGCCTGTGATACTCCAATACTGAAACTATGTATTGTGCCAAAACAAAAGCATTCACATTGCTAAACTCACAAACTAGTATTTAGTCACTTAGCCATAATACCAACTTACCTCATAATTTGTAATATTTTAAAGTTAAAAATTATTCTAAGTCTGCCCGAAATGCCTAGCCATGCTAGGTGTTCTAGTGGCACCCTCTGTAATTAGTATTTTACTACATGTAAACCACACAATAACCAAATTCTGTAAACTCAGCATTGTAATCCTTATAGAGAATAAACTTTGAATTGACCTAAGAAAAGTGTTTGACACAGTAGACCACGGCATCCTACTCCACAAACTTGACCACTATGGTATAAGAGGCCATGCACTTGCATATTTTAAATCCTACCTTTCTAATAGGTATCACTATGTCACCATTAAAGACACAGCCTCATCAATACGGCCACTTGATACTGGAGTTCCGCAGGGAAGTGTCCTTGGACCCCTGCTCTTCCTCATTTACATCAATGATCTTCCAAACATATCCCAACACCTGAAACCCATTCTCTTTGCTGACGACACGACTCATGTCGTCTCCCACCCTAATCTTGCCACCCTCAACACCATTGTTAACGAGGAGCTGCTCAAAATATCAACTTGGATGACAGCCAATAAACTTACACTTAACACTGGCAAAACCTACTATATTATGTTTGGTAGCAGAGCAGGTGTTGCGCAACTTAACATTAAGATCGACAACACTCTAATTGCCAGGCATAATGAGGGCAAATTCCTTGGCCTATACCTCGACAACAACCTAAATTTCAGCACCCATATCCAACACATAACAAAAAAAGTATCCAAAACGGTGGGGATCCTCTCCAAGACACGATACTACGTACCACAAACTGCCCTTCTCACACTATACCATTCACTTATATATCCATACCTCACCTATGCTATCTGTGCTTGGGGATCAACTGCAGCAACACACCTAAAGCCAATAATAACCCAACAAAAAGCTGCAGTAAGAATAATCACTAAATCCCATCCCTGGCAACACCCCTTCCCCCCCACTCTTCATAGATCTAAACTTACTCCCTGTTCAGAACATCCACACTTACTACTGTGCAATCTATATCTACAGGACCTTAAATTCCAATATTAACCTTGACCTAAAACGCTTTCTTGATAGTTGTGACAGGATCCACAGGCATAACACCAGGCACAAACATCTCTATGACATTCCCCGTGTTCGACTAAACCTTTACAAAAATTCAATGTATTTCAAAGAACCTAAAATCTTGAACACCCTACCTGAAAACTCTAGAACTGCAGACACATTCATCACTTTCAAAACTACAGTTAGAAAACATCTTATCTCCCTGATCCACCCCGACAACTAACTACATGGTGGTTTAAAATTACACTCACTCACCCACTGACTATAAACCCAGAAATACTAATCTTAATCTTAAAATAATAAATCCTAACTAGTCATAAGTTTGCCTATGATACTCAAATATAGACACCTTGTATTGTGCCAAAACAAAAAGCATTCACATTGCTAAACTCACAAATTATGATGTAGTCACTTAGCCTTAATACTACAATCTGTAAGGATTTAATGTTAAGAATTAATCTAAATCTGCTCGAAATGCCTAGCCATGCTAGGTGTCCTAGTGGCCCCCTCTGTAATTAGTATTTTATAACATGTAAACCACAAAATACCCAAAACCTGTAAACCCCACATTATAACCATTATAGAGAATAAACTTGAATTGAATTGAATTGAATTGAATCAGAATTCATAAAATTAATTGAGACATACATAAAAATAATTCGTTTTCTATTACGGATGTCGTAATAGTTTTCTTTAAAACATTTTATAGTTAACTATAATATTACGAACTTAACACTAACAGAGGAAAAATAAGATTTTATTCGCATAACGCGGAGGGTTATAAACCCAGGGCAATCGTTTAAAGCCACCTATGTCTAGCTTATGTGGGCAGTGAGTTGGGCACTACAACTGACACTGTTCTTACGCTGCATAGGGCCAGATTAAGAAGTCTCCGGGCCCTAGGCTATTCAGATTGGCGGGGCCCCTTTGAGTTACGGGTAAGCGAAGCGACCCCTTCCAGCTTGGGGGTGGGGTGGGGGGGGGTTGGTGTGAGCCTGTTTAAGGTCTAATTAAATACATTCTGGCTATTTAGATTAAATTTAATAGGGAAAGTACATCAAGACAACCAAAACCATTTACCAACAGCCATTGTAACTATCTTGTTAAATCATGCATTTTAAAGAGAATAAACTCAAGACAGCATAGTATTACTAGATTAGGCTATTAAAGTAGTGACATCATGTACCTATTATATTCAGCATAACCACTACAGCACTATTATTCCCTTTATAAATCCGCAGATTCAACTGTACTGGTAACATCAGAAACTGTTTTCGTGAGCATGTCTGTGATCTTTCTGCAGCTTCCTACATCTTTCTTTTTCTGTTCTTCTTGAATTTTCTTCTTTCTTTTCTGTGACCCACTCGCATAAGAACGTCCAACATCACATTCACGAGATGCCATAATGAGGATGTATCACTGTCTGTAATCATGCAAATACAAATTTTTCATTATCAATTATTATTAATTTTTTTATTATTAAATTTTTTTTTCTGTCAATTGGGGGGATATGGCCCTTGTAGCCCCCTTTCCTCTGGCTGCGCATCTAAAAATTCAAAACGTTACCAGAAAGGAGTCATATACAGAACTTTTACCATAGATTAGGTTAGTGATTTGGGCTACGAATATTTTACTAATTCATCCTCCTTGATCTCCAATTTACTTAAACAGAAATCATACCGAGTCCAAGAACAATGCACAATGGTATTTATATTACCATTTTCATAACTAAACTAATCATTATGTTTTGCATGATATATGGCCTACCACCATAGATAAGGACATGAGAATTAAAGAATGCAGGGACAATTTTCAGTTTCACCCAACCAACGATTTTCTGATGTGGCTTATGTGTTTCTGGGGAAATATGTAGTAAATTAATTGATGTTCTACATCACTTCAGTCGCAACTTGAAAACTAAGCATTTGCGACGGAAGTGATGTAGAACATCAATCAATTGAGATCTGTTATTGAAATGATAAAGACTTAAAGACAGGATAAAGTGGTTTTAAAACCTACAAACGGAAGTCAGTTTGCGTTTTTAGGTTTTTCTTTATAGTATTTTTACCAAAAATGCGTCTTTACTGGTCCATGCGTCTTTACTGGTCAAGTAACCCTGTCAGGTACCTCCCTTAACATTTAGAAGCGAAAACAAGCATTTATCCATACACATCAATGTCTAAGGCGAATTTTGCTAGTCCACTGCTACTCGTGCCTCTCAAAATGCTCACAACTCATCGCTCTACCAACCTGAGGAATAACGACGAGTGTGCAGTCCTACGTGAGTTGGTAACCCAGGTGTCCACACACTGAAAATTCGTCTTTCACTCCAAGACACGTGTGCTAGAAGTTCTGCAAGTTTGGAGTGAGTAACAATCTCTACGAGTATTGCAGTGTGTGGTAACTCTTGACAAGTCTGCCTCAGCCTGTGCTGTTCTCCTGTATCCCCAACTCTCCTCCTTTAAACTCAGCCGTTCGCCTCTATCAACGACGTGCAGTGTAGAGGTGTATTTTGCTGCCCCGCTGGTACTCGACTCTCTGAGTTCCGCAAGTGCTGCAGATTTGTTGTAACTATTTGCATGAGTGGATTACGCTGACTTAGGACATTGTGCTACCATCAGTACCTACGTAGGCTTAAAATGAGTGAGGAATGTCTGGCCTGCTGGGTGACCTTGAAAATGGCACTATAAGACCCGCATGCCACTTACACCCATACTGCGTGTGTCTAGTGAGGTGAATGTCCCTTCCTCGACTTTCCTATTCACCGGTATCCCTTAACTCGTCGCCATTATCTACATATGGGATAAGGGCGAGTTTAGCTGATCCAGGCCAAACAGCGCTCCAAGCCAGCCAGTGAAGGCCAAGGCTACATCTGTTCTGAATCCCAGAATGCCTTTGTGAACGTTCTACAGTGTTCCGGCCGTACCTTCGGTGTTGTGAGAACTAGTTCTTATGTAGTGAAAATTTGTCTGTCATTCCAAGACACGTGTGCTAGATGTGTTAAGTGCTGCGGGTTTGGAGTTAACAAGTAGTACAGGGTTGGTAACTCTCGAGACGACTGTGGGCCCAGTGAATGACCTTGAAAATTGCACTGCGACCTGCAGGCCACTACACCCATATTGCCTGTGTCTAGCGAGGTGAATATCCTTTCCTTGTCCCTTCTCCTTCCTCGATTTGGAACTCAGCCGTTCGCCTCTATTTGCTTGTGGTCTAGAGGCGGTTTTTTGCCAGACCACATGGGTGCTTGAGTGCCCGTGTCCTCTGTGCCGCACTCCGCTCATCTTGCGAGTGTCTCCTGTGTGCCTGCCTGCCTGCTGCAAGCAGGTGTCCGGGTGGTTGGCGCGGGCTTGGTGAGCACAGTCAAGCAAGCTTGAGGGCAGCACTAAAAGCTAGCCAGAACAAGCTAAGGCAGCCTGCAGTAATAGCTGTCCTAGGGCCCAGCATGTCTGTATACGTTCTGCAGTGCTGCTGGCATACCAGTGTTTCCTGTAGTGGCTTGAGAACAATTTGACGAGCATTGCAGTGCTGACATTTTGAGTGGGACATGCCAGAGGTTCACTTATAAACATAGTAAGCTTGTGGTGATTGGCTTGTACACAGTGAACATTCATCTGTCATACGTGTGCTAGAAGTGTTAAGTGCTGCTTTCCCCAACAGTTAATTGTCATTTGTAAGCCTGTATTAAGACTTTAAAAGGCTCAGAGTGTACTTCAGTGTAGTGACTCCTTACATTTGATAAATCAGTGTAATACATGCTCTGCTCAGTGTAACTGAACTATTAAATACGGTTACATAATTAAGTTGCTTGTCCTAGTGTCATTGTTGTGTTTTCTAATACATTTTCTCGTTCAGACTGAAACTTTACTGCTAAATTCCCAGTAATATTTCAAATTGCAGTGTTCATCTGTGGTGTGAGTGTGTAACTTATGCTTTGTATTTTTACTGTGAACAAGCTTACTCCTGCATAATGTTCAGTTTCATGAATACTTTCTTACTTGAGTAATTCGGTTACCTTTCAACTGTGTTAAGCAAGAGTCAGCCTGTTAACATCTATGTTCCTTGCCATCTCATCTAGTGGGTCTAGCGCCTAGTTAAAATTGTAATAGTAACAATTTGCAATCATTATACTTCTAGTTATACATTGTGTAAATTGTTTTAGACTATTTGATCAACTGGATTGTAGTGTTTAACTTCTGATACACCAATTTAATGACTGCAGACACGCACTGACACATAATAAACACATTAAAACGCTGGTAACTCCAGAAGCTGGGCCTAGTGTGTGACCTTGAGAAGTTGAGTGTGTTTATTACGACCAGCGGTGTACCACTCTCACCTATATTTACATCAACAAAAGTGTATTCTAAGTGATAAAGTGTACACTTGGTGTACTTGGTAACACTTGTCATACATAGTAACGCGTGTGTAAGTGAGATTGTTTAGGTACTGGTTCATCTATCTACAGCTGCACACTTATGCTTGCATACATGTATAACATAGTAACGTGTGAGTTACCCAGGATGGACCAAGGAAGTCGACCAGAGTGATTTATCTCATTGTCATTGTAACATTACCTAGCTTTTTTTTTTTTTTTTTTTTTTTTTTTTTTTTTTTTTTTTTTTTTTTTTTTTTTTTTTTTTTTTTTTTTTTAAGTAATACTGTTTACAATCTATGGTTGGGGTAAGAGGTTGTCTTCAGCATTCATTGTGATGTCTGCTATATTATTATTTCAGTGAGGTACATTAGGTGGCAGTAGCCTGAACTAACTCAAGTGGAAGTTATCATTGAATTTGAACCTCATGTTTAATGTGATGTATGTCAGAATTCTAATTTTATGCTCAATATTACCTACTTTGTCTCTCTCTTCTCTCTCTCTTCTCTCTCTCTCTTCTCTTTTCATCTTTGTAATTTGTGATAAGGTGTAAGACCTCGCCTGTACCATCCATTATATCATTATATGTACCATATTATTACCACACATACAAGAGGTCTCTGAGTGTGTTTTTGGTGGGGTGTGTGTCGTATTGAGTGGTGGTGGTCTGGGTTGAGTATGGTTGGAGGTGTTCATTGAACTTGAGCACTTGTGTCTTGTGATCTATTTTGGACTTCTGACTTTGTAGTGAATATTTGCTCTTGCATAAGCTATAAGGGAAAGATAAGCGAGGAATTCTTGTGTTGTGAGTCTTACACCAGATATCATCACTGGCAAACATGGCAACTGTCATAGAGGAACCTATTTCTGCAGGTGATGGAAATGATGATAGCTTCCAGACCTTTAAAAGTAAACAAAAGAGAAAAAGTGAGAAAGGGCTAGAGCGTCGACGTAGTCAGACTCACTTGACTCGTACACAATGTGATACTAAACGTCCTTGGTGCACAGAGGCTGCAAGAAGTCTTTCTTCAAAGGAAGAATGTGTTAAGCTGAACTTCCCTGACAACACCCCGCTGCCTGCTAAGTGTGCATGGCTAATGGAAGCTGTAAACAAGCATCCTAACTCAAGGATCCAATTTAGGAAAAACACACACAACTTTGTGTTTGTGGAACAGAATAAAGAGCTGATCAATGATCTACTTAGTACACCTTATGGGGATATTAAGCTGCTCCGACCTCCATCAGACACTCACCACTTTAAAAAATGGGTCAGTATCATAATCTTTGGATACCCTCTCTGCATGGACCCATCCCATCTGACTCTAAGTGAGCATATCATCAAGCCTAAAAGACTTAAAGGAAAATCCCAAATTATTGCCAGTTGGGTAGGTCCTGTGCCCCTCCCCCGGAATATCTGGGTGCATGGTTTACGTTTCCTAAACATCGAAGTGTACCTACCCCCTAAACGTAGGTGTTACAAATGCCAGCACTATGGCCATGTTGCAGTAGACTGTGGAATACTACATTCTTGGTGTGGTAAGTGTGCTGGGAAACATTCCACTAGAGAATGCACAGTAGGCCCTGACAGCCGAAAATTTAAGTGTATTAACTGTAAAGAAGTTGGGGTTACAGTTTCCCACAAGGACTGCAGTCAGAACCCAAACAACCTTCGATGTAAACCTGATAACAGTCCTTTAATGGTAACTGAGGATGGGGCCATCCAGTCTACCACAGCCAGATCTGAGACTGAACCTCTGCAAAGTGTGCAAGAACCCCACCTCACTGCAAAGGATTCTGGTGATACCAGAATGCCATCACACACACCAGCTGTGGAGGAGCTAGCCATCCCTGCTAGCACATATGGAACTACTGGTCTGCCACTACAGATACCTATGGCTACACCTGAATATGGGGATGAGTTTGTCATTTCTCCCAATACACACAACTACAACAGTCAGACGGACACCACACAGGTAACCTCCCTGGAAATTGGAGATGAGTCAGATGCACAGGACCTACCTGCAATGAATGATGAAACAGAGAACACTAATGTAACCATGGTACCTGTTAAGGTGATAGGTGTTAAAGAAAGCACTAACCCAGAAGTGCCATCCTCCGGAGAGGCATTGGATTCGCCTGACCTTCCTCATATTATAACAACTTTCCAGAAAAAAATTGAGCATCTTGAACAGATCCTGACAAGTTTAATAAATATATGTAATCAGGATGATGCTCTTGAGCATGGTGATGATGTCAAAAGTGCAGCAATCTCCGTTCAGCTTCCAGCAATTTGTGAGAAAGAAGCCCATAACTCTTGCCTTCAAGACTTGCCTTATCACTGGCTGCCAAAATGCCGAAAAATGCTTAAAAATAAAGGTCCTGAAGATAAAGACGTACAAACTATGCTATTTGCTCTTAAGTATCTGCACACTGTAGTCAAAGCATAATAGTTTTACCATCTTATGAGCAAGAGATTGTAATAACTCACTACAATGGATACATTACAAATCTTTTCATGGAACATTGCTTCCATCAGGAAGCGGTTGCCTGACTTACATCATATTAGTGCAACCAAGAATATTGATGTCATCTGTTTGCAGGAATGTAGATTGAAAGATGGAGCACCTCCACCAAACTTGCCTGGATATGCAGCTTATAACCTAAGGTCAACCAACTGTTGTGTGATGTATGTCAGAAAGAGCTTGCCACATTCACTCCTTTCCTTGCAGAGTCGAGTTAACATGCAGTATCATGGTGTCAAAGTATATGCAGGCGATTTTTCCATAAACATTTTTAATCTCTATGCCCCAGCGAACCAGCTTCGACCTGATGCTTTACCAGATCGCATCAATAGTGAACCTACCATCATTCTTGGAGATTTTAATGCCAGACATAAGAATATTGGTGGGTCTATAACAAACACCAATGGAACTAAACTAGTGAGATTGCTAAATGAGCATGATAATGTTCGAATTGTGGGCACTACTGAGCCTACTCACATATATGGTGGCATACTAGATCTGTGTCTTGGATTTAATACATCATATACGATGCATGACTCTGTCATAGTTGATGATCTTCTATCTGATCACTTCCCAAGACTAACAACTGTCAATCTTGATCACATCTCCAGCAATCAAGGAGCTAAATACAGAAGGAGGAAACTTATTCTCAAACCAGAACACAGAGACAACTTTATTAACCACTTGGATCAATGGTATAAGAATTACGAGCCCATTGGCACACAAAAATTTAATGATGATTTAATTACCACTATTGAGAGTGTTCTCACAGATCAAGTGGGCAGGAATAGGAAACAAAAACCCTCCACTATAAATAACAATAAAAACCAATGTAAATACTATAATGATCCACAGCTGCGCAATCTAACACATGCAGCTAGGAGGATTGGTAAAGCATACCGTGAATGTAGAACCCCAGACCTGCTCAGAACGTTCCAAGCTGCACTAACAAATGCAAGGAATAGAAAGGAAGAACTTAGGCAACAGGAATGGGAACAGTTTGTTAGTGGATTAAATAGGTCCACCCCTTTGAGTTTGGCTTGGAAAGGTATAAATAAAATAACCAGGAAAAAGACTGGCAATGTTGCTCATCCCTTTCCTCTTGAAAAAGCAAATGACCTCATAAATGACTGGTCCAAAACATCCAGGCATGAAAGCCTTCCATCTCATATTAGAAAAAATTTAGAGAGTACTTCTGAAGAAATGTTGAAACTGATTAATTTTATGAGCCAAAATATTGATGAGAGTGATTGCCTCTTTACCGAGTATGAATTAGATAATGCATTAACCAAAGGTCGATCAACTGCTCCTGGAGAGGATGGTATAACCTATGATATTCTCAGAACTCTAAGGCACGTGCCTGATAACCCTTTGTTGGCACTGTATAATCTCAGTTACATTGAGGGCGTTCTTCCTACTTCCTGGACCAATAGTCTCATTGTGCCTATCCCTAAGCCCCAACAGCCTGATACATTTAGGCCGATCTCCTTAACTAGTTGTCTTTGTAAAACTTTTGAAAGAATGATGCTTAACAGACTGTACTACAGAATCAGACATCAACTTTCCCCCTACCTCTATGGGTTCATGAAAGGTAAAAGTGTGCAGAACTGTATTTCCACCTTTCTCACTGCACACACCTCTACTAGTTTTACCACTTTTCTTGATCTAAAATCTGCATTTGATATTGCGAACAGAACCGTTATACTACATGAACTAGCCAAAATGAATATTGGTGGTAGCTTACTCTGCTGGATAATAGGATACCTGTCAAATAGAGTATCCTCTGTCCTTTACCAAGGCTTCAGAAGTGATTCTAAAGAAATGTCTTTAGGTACACCGCAGGGAGGAGTTCTTAGTCCCATGCTATTTAATATTCTGATTAATGCTCTCCTAAATGCTCTACCTGCCTCACCTAAACATATAGCTATAAGCTATGCTGATGATATCATGATCCATACAACAGGGCATAAGAAGATGAATACCATTCTTAATGAAGTTCAAGCAATTTGTAATCGACTAGGCCTCATAATATCTTCCTCTAAAACTAAGATATTAACAAGCAAACGACATCCCCCACCCATCTATTTGCAGGGTGAAATCATTAGCTACGTTAAAACTTACAGATATCTTGGTGTAGATGTACCCTTTAACAAATCCACTATACCACAACTAAACAAGAAATGTAAAGCTAGGCTAAATGCTCTCAAAGCTGTTGCTGGCTACAATCCCAACTATGGTGCAAATGTGAGAATCGTGAGAATGATGTACATAGCCTATGTTAGGTCCTTAATTGATTATGCTGCTCCCATGTTGATATTAGCTAGAGAAAGTTCTCTCCGACCCTTGGAGTTAATGCAAAATGAAGCTCTCAGGATTATTCTTGGCTGTCCCAGATCTACAAAAGTTCTTAACATGAGGAAGGAGCTTGGTATTTCTAGTATCAGTGATAGGATTGTTGAAATTAACACTGTACTCGGTATTAGAATGTTGAGAAACGAACCAGACACTGTCACAGTGAATCTTACCAAGTGTCTAGAGGTAAATACACACAGATCTAAATGGATTGTGAAAACGTGCAATTGCATTAAGTTTTATAACCTGCATGAACTGTATCACTGTAGGCAACAAGAGCATTTCACCCCTCCATGGAAGATGTGTTCATTTAATATCACATACCTACAAGTCCCTCCCAAGAAGCTCATTGCTAGTAATCCCTTCCTTAAATCTCTTGTTAGAGCAACTGCTCAAGAAGAAATTTCTCACCTAGCTGGTAGTAACAAGTTATCACAAGTTATATACACTGATGGATCTAAACAGGAGTCTTCTGGCAGGGCTGCATCTGCTCTTGTTGCCACCTCCCTAGTTAAGAACGATAATAAATTTGTTGAGTTAGGCATAAGAATTAACAACTGGGCGTCTACACTGCAAACTGAATTGTTTGCAATCCTAATGGCGCTAAAGCTAACCTATGACACTGAGCTTGACTCTATCATCATTACTGATTCTATGTCATCATTGAAGGCTCTTGACTCATATAATGACTCCAACAACATGCTCATTGGGGAAGCCAGGTATAGATACTCAAAAATTAGGGACAAAGGAATTAATGTACAATTGCTATGGATCCCATCACACATTGGATTACTCCTTCATGATAAAGTTGATATGTTAGCCAAGAAGAGTATCGAGAAGGAGAATGTAGAATATAACTTTGGTATAACTGTGTCTAGCATTAGGAATAATATTAGGAGAGAAGTAAATAATGAAAATGATTGTTATAGGAATGCAGTTAGAAGCCTGAGTAGATCTATAACCCACTATGATAACATGAACGTAGATAAGTATGTTTATGGAGCAACTTGCAATGTGAACAGACTGACTGATGTTGTAGTGGCCAGGCTTAGGCTTGGTTACAAGTACTTCTGGCAGTTTGGGAGACACACAGATGATGATCAAACTAAATGTAAATTATGTGATCAGGCATATGGTCACTCTCTTGAACACTATGTGCTTAATTGTCCACTTATTGAGGAATACAGAGACAGACAGTATAATAACCTATGTGACATGTCAAGATATCTTATTAATGAAAATAAGATACCAGATATACTAAGCAAATTTCCTAAATTTGCTTGTAACAGATAAGTGAACTATAGATATGTAGATATAAATCCATATGTATTCCTGTTAACCCTTTGGGGCCTAGTTCCTAGGCCTTTTGTGTATCCATATGCTCTCGCGCTACCGTCCACAGGATGGATATGGGGTGCACAATAAACTAGCCACTTCGGTGGCAAAATCTAAATAAATCACTCTGACTTTTTTGAGTTATCCTGGGTAATATACATATATGCTGCTATGTATGCTAATGTATGTAACTGTATGTATGTGTACCTGTACCTGAATAAACTTACTCATTATGGTTGAGGCTTATCCGTTCAGCCCAGTCTTGGTAAATTTAGTTATGGAATACTTTGAGATAATACTCTATTTTATATACCTCCTGATGACCTCCTTCGTCATGTTTGTCTGGTATACCTGGGTGACATCTCTATGACTTCATCGAAACAAAAAACAGTGGGTACGTTTCCTTACCTGCTGTCCCTGTTCACTTAGCAGTAAGTAGGTACCTGGGCGTTAGTCAACTGGTGTCGGTTGCATCCTGGAGGACAAGATTAAAGGACCGAAATGGAAATAAGACAGACAGTCCTCAATGACGCACTATCTTGGGTTATCCCTGGATGTAGCCCTACGGGTTAAATATCGGATCAAATCTTAGGTGTATTGTGTCTTATCGTAACGCCCTCTTCGTTAAACTGACGTAAGTACATTAAAATTCAAAGATCTTAAAGCTTAACTAAAAGCGCCTCTCCGACGTTTTAATTACTCTAAAAAAAAAAAAAAAATACAAATCGCGCTGAAACGTTGAAATATGAAGCTAAACGACATTCTGATAATTTGTATTAATGCAAATAGTTCTTAACAAAAAAAAAATGATTATAACTATGACCCTAATTTATAAAGGGGTGGAGCCGATCGATACCATGCCTAACCCTTCTAGGGTAGGGTAGGTGCCTGAGCCCGAGCCTTTAGCTCACAAGACTGTCATTCCCATTAGCCCCCTTGGGGCGGGGATGGCAGACCAGAGAGGCCTAGCTTGTGGCTAGGCCTGGGGACAGTTGGTCCCAAAGATGAGGAGGTACTTGTGCCTCCTCCCATGGGAGACTTAGGTCTCAGACACTCCCTAACGAGGGAGCCAAGGCCGGGCCACCACTTGGAAAAGGCCCGGGCCGGGAGAATACCGGCTAATCTTTAACTAACTAACTAACTAACTAAGGGGTGGAGCCGTAAGCCAGTGGAAGGCCTCGGTCAGATGACCAAAAGCTTTAGCTTAGGGTCATCATATAACTAAAACCCGCATCAGAAAACACTTGTCCTGTTTCCTGATGAACCTGACCAACCAACCAACCAACCAACTAACCAACCAACCAACCAACCAAACAAATAGTTCTAGTATTTTAAATGAAATATGAAAAAAAGTCCTAAGTGTTGTGTGTTTAGGAGAGGTTATCATGCGTGTCCTGTGTTTAGGAGAGGTTATCGTGCGTGTTCTGTGTTTAAGAGAGGTTATCGTGCGTGTCCTGTGTTTAGGAGAGGTTATCATGCGTGTCCTGTGTTTAGGAGAGGTTATCGTGCGTGTTCTGTGTTTAAGAGAGGTTATCGTGCGTGTCCTGTGTTTAGGAGAGGTTATCGTGCGTGTTCTGTGTTTAGGAGAGGTTATCGTGCGTGTCCTGTGTTTAAGAGAGGTTATCGTGCGTGTCCTGTGTTTAAAAGAGGTTATCGTGCGTGTCCTGTGTTTAGGAGAGGTTATCGTGCATGTCCTGTGTTTAAGAGAGGTTATCGTGCGTGTCCTGTGTTTAGGAGAGGTTATCGTGCGTGTTCTGTGTTTAGGAGAGGTTATCGTGCATGTCTTGTGTTTAAGAGAGGTTATCGTGCGTGTCCTGTGTTTAGGAAAGGTTATCGTGCGTGTCCTGTGTTTAGGAGAGGTTATCGTGCGTGTTCTGTGTTTAGGAGAGGTTATCGTGCGTGTTCTGTGTTTAGGAGAGGTTATCGTGCGTGTTCTATGTTTGTAAGAGGTTATCGTGCGTGTCCTCTGTTTAGGAGAGGTTATCGTGCGTGTTCTGTGTTTAGGAGAGGTTATCGTGCGTGTTCTATGTTTGTAAGAGGTTATCGTGCGTGTCCTCTGTTTAGGAAAGGTTATCGTGCGTGTCCTGTGTTTAGGAGAGGTTATCGTGCGTGTCCTGTGTTTAAGAGAGGTTATCGTGCGTGTACTGTGTTTAAGAGAGGTTATCGTGCGTGTCCTGTGTTTAGGAGAGGTTATCGTGCATGTCCTGTGTTTAAGAGAGGTTATCGTGCGTGTCCTGTGTTTAGGAGAGGTTATCGTGCGTGTCCTGTGTTTAGGAGAGGTTATCGTGCATGTTCTGTGTTTAAGAGAGGTTATCGTGCGTGTCCTGTGTTTAGGAAAGGTTATCGTGCGTGTCCTGTGTTTAGGAGAGGTTATCGTGCGTGTTCTGTGTTTAGGAGAGGTTATCGTGCGTGTTCTGTGTTTAGGAGAGGTTATCGTGCGTGTTCTATGTTTGTAAGAGGTTATCGTGCGTGTCCTCTGTTTAGGAGAGGTTATCGTGCGTGTTCTGTGTTTAAGAGAGGTTATCGTGCGTGTTCTATGTTTGAAAGAGGTTATCGTGCGTGTCCTCTGTTTAGGAGAGGTTATCGTGCGTGTTCTGTGTTTAAGAGAGGTTATCGTGCGTGTTCTATGTTTGTAAGAGGTTATCGTGCGTGTCCTCTGTTTAGGAGAGGTTATCGTGCGTGTCCTCTGTTTAGGAGATGTTATCGTGCGTGTCCTCTGTTTAGGAGAGGTTATCGTGCGTGTCCTCTGTTTAGGAGAGGTTATCGTGCGTGTCCTCTGTTTAGGAGAGGTTATCGTGCGTGTCCTCTGTTTAGGAGAGGTTATCGTGCGTGTCCTCTGTTTAGGAGAGGTTATCGTGCGTGTCCTCTGTTTAGAAGAGGTTATCGTGCGTGTCCTCTGTTTAGGAGAGGTTATCGTGCGTGTCCTCTGTTTAGGAGAGGTTATCGTGCGTGTCCTCTGTTTAGGAGAGGTTATCGTGCGTGTCCTCTGTTTAGGAGAGGTTATCGTGCGTGTCCTCTGTTTAGGAGAGGTTATCGTGCGTGTCCTCTGTTTAGGAGAGGTTATCGTGCGTGTCCTCTGTTTAGGAGAGGTTATCGTGCGTGTCCTCTGTTTAGGAGAGGTTATCGTGCGTGTCCTGTGTTTAGGAGAGGTTATCGTGCGTGTCCTGTGTTTAGGAGAGGTTATCGTGCGTGTCCAAGTTACTTCCATGATGTAATACGGTAAACAAAACATTAATTTTGAGAGAGTTGCATCATGCTCAGTGGTTGTTATCACAAACGCAAACATTCAATGTTTAAAGTAAATGCGTAATCATGTTGCAATAAATAATTAATGATATGGAAAAGCATGTAAACACAAGGCGTTAAAATAATAATCAGATAACGCTACTTTGTTATCAGCGAGAGATAGAGAGAGAGAGAGAGAGATAACTGGCTAGAAAACTAATTGTTGTAACTTTGAGACCTGTTGTTAGTCACTTGACACAGTCACAGCAGAGTGAGACAGACACAGCAGAGTGACACAGACACAGCTGAGTGAGACAGACACAGCTGAGTGAGACAGACACAGCTGAGTGAGACAGACACAGCAGAGTGAGACAGATACAGCTGAGTGAGACAGTCACAGCTGAGTGAGACAGATACAGCTGAGTGAGACAGACACAGCTGAGTGAGACAGATACAGCAGAGTGAGACAGACACAGCAGAGTGAGACAGATACAGCTGAGTGAGACAGTCACAGCTGAGTGAGACAGATAAAGCTGAGTGAGACAGACACAGCTGAGTGAGACAGATACAGCTGAGTGAGACAGTCACAGCAGAGTGAGACAGATACAGCTGAGTGAGACAGACACAGCTGAGTGAGACAGATACAGCTGAGTGAGACAGTCACAGCTGAGTGAGACAGATACAGCTGAGTGAGACAGATACAGCTGAGTGAGACAGTCACAGCAGAATGAGACAGATACAGCTGAGTGAGACAGACACAGCTGAGTGAGACAGACACAGCTGAGTGAGACAGATACAGCTGAGTGAGACAGACACAGCTGAGTGAGACAGACACAGCTGAGCGAGACAGACACAGCTGAGTGAGACAGACACAGCAGAGTGAGACAGATACAGCTGAGTGAGACAGTCACAGCTGAGTGAGACAGATACAGCTGAGTGAGACAGACACAGCTGAGTGAGACAGATACAGCAGAGTGAGACAGACACAGCAGAGTGAGACAGATACAGCTGAGTGAGACAGTCACAGCTGAGTGAGACAGATAAAGCTGAGTGAGACAGACACAGCTGAGTGAGACAGATACAGCTGAGTGAGACAGTCACAGCAGAGTGAGACAGATACAGCTGAGTGAGACAGACACAGCTGAGTGAGACAGATACAGCTGAGTGAGACAGTCACAGCTGAGTGAGACAGATACAGCTGAGTGAGACAGTCACAGCTGAGTGAGACAGATACAGCTGAGTGAGACAGTCACAGCAGAGTGAGACAGATACAGCTGAGTGAGACAGACACAGCTGAGTGAGACAGATACAGCTGAGTGAGACAGACACAGCTGAGTGAGACAGATACAGCAGAGTGAGACAGACACAGCAGAGTGAGACAGATACAGCTGAGTGAGACAGTCACAGCTGAGTGAGACAGATAAAGCTGAGTGAGACAGACACAGCAGAGTGAGACAGATACAGCTGAGTGAGACAGTCACAGCAGAGTGAGACAGATACAGCTGAGTGAGACAGACACAGCTGAGTGAGACAGATACAGCTGAGTGAGACAGTCACAGCTGAGTGAGACAGATACAGCTGAGTGAGACAGTCACAGCTGAGTGAGACAGATACAGCTGAGTGAGACAGTCACAGCAGAGTGAGACAGATACAGCTGAGTGAGACAGACACAGCTGAGTGAGACAGATACAGCTGAGTGAGACAGTCACAGCTGAGTGAGACAGATACAGCTGAGTGAGACAGTCACAGCTGAGTGAGACAGATACAGCTGAGTGAGACAGACACAGCTGAGTGAGACAGACACAGCAGAGTGAGACAGTCACAGCAGAGTGAGACAGTCACAGCAGAGTGAGACAGATACAGCTGAGTGAGACAGACACAGCTGAGTGAGACAGACACAGCTGAGTGAGACAGACACAGCTGAGTGAGACAGACACAGCTGAGTGAGACAGACACAGCAGAGTGAGACAGATACAGCTGAGTGAGACAGACACAGCTGAGTGAGACAGTCACAGCTGAGTGAGACAGACACAGCAGAGTGAGACAGACACAGCAGAGTGAGACAGATACAGCTGAGTGAGACAGACACAGCTGAGTGAGACAGATACAGCTGAGTGAGACAGACACAGCAGAGTGAGACAGACACAGCTGAGTGAGACAGACACAGCTGAGTGAGACAGACACAGCTGAGTGAGACAGACACAGCAGAGTGAGACAGACACAGCAGAGTGAGACAGACACAGCAGAGTGAGACAGTCACAGCTGAGTGAGACAGACACAGCTGAGTGAGACAGACACAGCAGAGTGAGACAGATACAGCTGAGTGAGACAGACACAGCAGAGTGAGACAGACACAGCTGAGTGAGACAGACACAGCTGAGTGAGACAGACACAGCAGAGTGAGACAGACACAGCAGAGTGAGACAGACACAGCTGAGTGAGACAGACACAGCTGAGTGAGACAGACACAGCAGAGTGAGACAGACACAGCAGAGTGAGACAGACACAGCTGAGTGAGACAGATACAGCTGAGTGAGACAGACACAGCTGAGTGAGACAGACACAGCAGAGTGAGACAGACACAGCTGAGTGAGACAGACACAGCTGAGTGAGACAGATACAGCTGAGTGAGACAGACACAGCTGAGTGAGACAGACACAGCAGAGTGAGACAGACACAGCAGAGTGAGACAGACACAGCAGAGTGAGACAGACACAGCAAAGTGAGACAGACACAGCAGAGTGAGACAGGCACAGCTGAGTGAGACAGACACAGCTGAGTGAGACAGAGACAGCTGAGTGAGACAGACACAGCTGAGTGAGACAGTCACAGCAGAGTGAGACAGACACAGCTGAGTGAGACAGACACAGCAGAGTGAGACAGACACAGCAGAGTGAGACAGACACAGCTGAGTGAGACAGACACAGCAGAGTGAGACAGACACAGCAGAGTGAGACAGACACAGCAGAGTGAGACAGACACAGCAGAGTGAGACAGACACAGCAGAGTGAGACAGTCACAGCAGAGTGAGACAGACACAGCTGAGTGAGACAGACACAGCAGAGTGAGACAGACACAGCTGAGTGAGACAGACACAGCAGAGTGAGACAGACACACCTGAGTGAGACAGACACAGCAGAGTGAGACAGACACAGCAGAGTGAGACAGACACAGCAGAGTGAGACAGACACAGCAGAGTGAGACAGACACAGCAGACTGGGAAAGTGGTCATGGGCAGCTCTACCTGCTTCTTGCTTCTGCTGGTACGTAGCTTTTCAACGAACCGCCGAAAAGGAGGTCTATGTGGGAGGGTTAGTGAATAGTTGGTGTGGCGTGGGAGAGCTGGGGAGTGGTTGATGTGGCGTGTGAGAGTTGGGGAGTTGTTGTGTTGCGTGGGAGGGTTGGGGAGTGGTTGGTGTGGCGTGGGAAGGTTGGGGAGTGGTTGGTGTTGCATGGGAGGGTTGGGGAGTGGTTGGTGTTGCATGGGAGTGTTGGGAAGTGGTTGGTGTGGCGTGGGAGGGTTGGGAAGTGGTTGGTGTGGTGTGGAAGGGTTGGGAAGTTGTGTGGCGTGAAGGATTGGGGAGTTGTGTGGCGTGGGAGGGTTGGGGAGTTGCGTGGCGTGGGAGGGTAGGGGAATTGTGTGGCGTGGGAGGGTTGGGGAGTTGTGTGGCGTAGGAGGGTTGGGAAGCTGTTGTGTTGCGTGGGAGGGTTGGGGAGGTGTGTAGCCTGGGAGGGTTGGGGAGGTGTGTGGCGTGGGAGGGTTGGGGAGGTGTGTTTCGTGGGAGGGTTGGGGAGGTGTGTGGCCTGGGAGGGTTGGTTAGGTGTGTGGCGTGGGAGGGTTGGGAGTTGCGTGGCGTGGGAGGGTTGGGGACGTGTGTGGCGTGGGAGGATTGGGGAGGTGTGTGGCGTGGGAGGGTTGGGGAGGTGTGTGGCGTGGGAGGGTTGGGAGGTGTGTGGCGTGGGAGGGTTGGGAGGTGTGTGGCGTGGGAGGGTTGCGGAGGTGTGTGGCGTGGGAGGGTTGGGGAGGTGTGTGGCGTGGGAGGGTTGGGGAGGTGTGTGGCGTGGGAGGGTTGGGGAGGTGTGTAGCCTGGGAGGGTTGGGGAGGGGTGTGGCGTGGGAGGGTTGGGGAGGTGTGTTTCGTGGGAGGGTTGGGGAGGTGTGTGGCCTGGGAGGGTTGGTTAGGTGTGTGGCGTGGGAGGGTGGGGAGGGGTGTGGCGGGGGAGGGTTGGGGAGGTGTGTGGCGTGGGAGGATTGGGGAGGTGTGTGGCGTGGGAGGGTTGGGGAGGTGTGTGGCGTGGGAGGGTTGGGAGGTGTGTGGCGTGGGAGGGTGGGGAGGTGTGTGGCGTGGGAGGGTTGCGGAGGTGTGTGGCGTGGGAGGGTTGGGGAGGTGTGTGGCGTGGGAGGGTTGGGAAGGTGTGTGGCGTGGGAGGATTGGGGAGGTGTGTGGCGTGGTAGGGTTGGGGAGGTGTGTGGCGTGGGAGGGTTGGGAGGTGTGTGGCGTGGGAGGGTTGGGAGGTGTGTGGCGTGGGTGGGTTGGGGAGGTGGGTGGCGTGGGAGGGTTGGGGAGGTGTGTGGCGTGGGAGGGTTGGGGAGGTGCGTGGCGTGGGAGGGTTGGGAGGTGTGTGGCGTGGGAAGGTTGGGGGGTGTGTGGCGTGGGAGGGTTGGGAGGTGTGTGGCGTGGGAGGGTTGGGAGGTGTGTGGCGTGGGAGGGTTGGGAGGTGTGTGGCGTGGGAGGGTTGGGTGGTGTGTGGCGTGGGAGGGTTGGGAGGTGTGTGGCGTGGGAGGGTTGGGAGGTGTGTGGCGTGGGAGGGTTGGGAGGTGTGTGGCGTGGGAGGGTTGGGAGGTGTGTGGCGTGGGAGGGTTGGGAGGTGTGTGGCGTGGGAGGGTTGGGGAGGTGTGTGGCGTGGGAGGGTTGGGGAGGTGTGTGGGTTGGGAGGTGTGTGGCGTGGGAGGGTTGGGAGGTGTGTGGCGTGGGAGGGTTGGGAGGTGTGTGGCGTGGGAGGGTTGGGGAGGTGTGTGGCGTGGGAGGGTTGGGGAGGTGTGTGGCGTGGGAGGGTTGGGGAGGTGTGTGGCGTGGGAGGGTTGGGGAGGTGTGTGGCGTGGGAGGGTTGTGGAGTTGTGTGGCGTGGGAGGGTTGGGGAGGTGTGTGGCGTGGGAGGGTTGGGGAGGTGTGTGGCGTGGGTGGTTTGGGGTGGTGTGTGGCGTGGGAGGTTTGTGGAGTTGTGTGGCGTGGGAGGGTTGGGGAGGTGTGTGGCGTGGGAGGGTTGGGGAGGTGTGTGGCGTGGGAGGGTTGGGAGGTGTGTGGCGTGGGAGGGTTGGGGAGGTGTGTGGCGTGGGAGGGTTGGGGAGGTGTGTGGCGTGGGAGGGTTGGGAGGTGTGTGGCGTGGGAGGGTTAGGAGGTGTGTGGCGTGGGAGGGTTGGGAGGTGTGTGGCGTGGGAGGGTTGGGAGGTGTGTGGCGTGGGAGGGTTGGGAGGTGTGTGGCGTGGGAGGGTTGGGAGGTGTGTGGCGTGGGAGGGTTGGGAGGTGTGTGGCGTGGGAGGGTTGGGAGGTGTGTGGCGTGGGAGGGTTGGGAGGTGTGTGGCGTGGGAGGGTTGGGAGGTGTGTGGCGTGGGAGGGTTGGGAGGTGTGTGGCGTGGGAGGGTTGGGAGGCGTGTGGCGTGGGAGGGTTGGGAGGTGTGTGGCGTGGGAGGGTTGGGAGGTGTGTGGCGTGGGAGGGTTGGGAGGTGTGTGGCGTGGGAGGGTTGGGAGGTGTGTGGCGTGGGAGGGTTGGGAGGTGTGTGGCGTGGGAGGGTTGCGGAGGTGTGTGGCGTGGGAGGGTTGGGGAGGTGTGTGGCGTGGGAGGGTTGCGGAGGTGTGTGGCGTGGGAGGGTTGGGAGGTGTGTGGCGTGGATGATGATGATCACCTCTGTGTCAGTCAATACATAATAATTATATCTTGTTTAAACTACTTCCACCACCACTAATAATAATAATAATACTACAACAACAACAACTACTACTACTACTACTACTACTATTACTACTACTACTACTACTACTACTACTGCTGCTCTGCTGCTGCTGCAGCTGCTACTGCTGCTGCTGCTGCTGCTGCTGCTGCTGCTGCCTGCAGCTGCTGCTGCTCTGCTGCTGCAGCTGCTGCTGCTGCTACGCTGCTGCGCTGCAGCAGCTGGCTGCTGCTGCTGCTGCGCATGCTACTGCTGCTGCAGCTAGCTGCAGCAGCTGCTGCTGCTGCTAGCTAGCAGCTACAGCAACTGCTGCGCAAGCAGCAACTGCTGCTACTGCTGCTGCTGACTGCAGCTGCAGCTGCTGCTGCTGCTGCAGCTGCTGCGCTACTGGTGCTGCAGCTACTGCTGCTACTGGTACTGCAGCTGTGCTGCTGCTGCTGCAGTATGCTGCTGCTGCTGCTGCTGCTGCATCAGTAGCGGGTGCTGCTGCTGCTGCTGCATCAGTAGCGGGTGCTGCTACTGCGGTTGCTTCTGTAGTTACTGCTGCAGCTGCTGCTGCTGCTGCTGCTGCTGCTGCTGCTGCTGCAAGCTGCTGTCTGCCTGCTTCTGCTGCTGCTGCTGCTGCATGCACTGCTAGCCTGCTGCTGCTGCTGCTGCTGCTGCTGCTGTGCTACTGCTGCTGCTGCTGCTGCTGCTGCTGCTGCAGCTGCTGCTGCTGCTGCTGCTGCAGCTGCAGCTGCTGCTGCTGGTGCTGCAGCTGCTGCTGCTGCTGCTGGTACTGCAGCTGCTGCTGCTGCTGCTGCTGCTGCTGGCTGCAGCTGCTGCTGCTGGTGCTGCAGCTGCTGCTGCTGCTGCTGCTGCTGCTGCTGCTGCTGCTGCTGCTGCTGCTGCTGCTGCTGCTGCTGCTGCTGTGCTGCAGCTGCTGCTGCTGCTGCTGCTGCTGTGCTGCTGCTGCTGCTGCTGCTGCTGCTGCTGGTGCTGCAGGCTGCTGCTGCTGCTGTTGGTGCTGCAGCTGCTGCTGCTGCTACTGGTGCTGCAGCAGCTGCTGCTGCTGCTGCCACTGCTGCTGGCACTACAACTACTGCATACTACTACTACTACTACTAGTACTACAACTACTACTACTACTACTAGTACTACAACTACTACTAATACTACAGCTATTGATAATTATACAATGGTATTCTTTACAAAAAGAATTCACTATTTAAGATTGGACTGATACACTTACTGTCATTCTTGAAATTTTAACTTCGAGGAGGGAAGCTGATGAAGTGCTCTTCATCCAAATAATTTAGCTTCTTTTCCTGTTCCTTATCTCGAATCTCCGCTTTCTCAGGCGCTGTTTGACCCTTACGGGTTTAGCGCTTCCCCCATTACTATAGTAATAATAAGAGAAGCTGCAATTAATTTATATCTTCCTACTTGTCAGGTCTGGTGGAGCGGAGACAGCAGCCTCTGTAAGTACTCTATCAAGGGTTCTTGATCCAAGAAATTGCGGTATCCAATTTTTTCTTTAGGTGAAAATTAATTGCTTTCCGTTCACTGTTGGGTGGAGCCCTATGTATTTAGCGCTTTCCCAAGGGGAGTGTAGTGGGTATTAATTACTTGAAATATTTAAATGGGATCTAAATTTTCCTTTCTCCTCCAGGGAATTATCTATTTCTCAGGTGAGAGAGAAAGAGAGAGAGAGAGAGAGAGAGAGAGAGAGAGAGAGAGAGAGAGAGAGAGAGAGAGAGAGAGAGAGAGAGAATGAGTGTTAACCTTACATTTTCCTTTGCATTATCCATGTTGTCTTCTATGTTGGCTTACATTACATAATGTGATGATCTAACGTTGTCTAGGCCAGGAGGTGACGGTCACCCATGTGTCTTCTCACTACTACGAGTTGTCATGGGTACGTAACAACCAGTGGCTCGGCATCGAAAATTTTGCAGTCACCACAGTACAAGAAGAATCCCACCTACACAGGTTCACTAAGGTATTAGTATTATCATCATCATTATAATAATAATAATAATAATAATAATAATAATAATAATAATAATAATAATAATAATAATAATAATAATAATAATAATAATAATAATAATAATAATAGTAATAATAATAATAATAATAAAAATAATGATAATTACTATTTTTATTATTTAGCATCTATGCATTCTTTTGCACAGTCGCTTATTTTTGACCACGAAGCAATCATCATTATAATCTAAGAATCTCTTTATCCATCTCCTCCTCGTTTTTCTTCCTTCTCCTACTCCTCCACTTTCTCCTGTTTCTGATTCATACCAACATATATCATATTTCTGTGGAGATCTTCAGAGTAAGTTCTGTGACGGCCTCACGAGAAAAATCTGATTATTTAGCCTCCACAGGTCATCCTCCAAAGACAGTTCAACTTAGGTGATCAATTGAACATTCTCGCAAGTTTTCTCCTCCTCTAATCTCCTTCGTTCTTCTTGATACTCCTTAAATTAAATCCTCCGTTGTCTTTTTGTTGTCCCCCAGGATGTCATGTGTGAGACGGTGGTGTGTACCTTCAAGAGTTCGGAGTACACGCTATTGGACTCCTGTACCAGTGTAAACGTCACCGTCACTGGTGGAAACTACACCGTCTCCAAGCTCTTCACTACAGGTGATCATTGCTTCTTTGTTGCTTTTTTTTCTGCAAGGGCACATCTTCTGTCTCTCAATTGGTAAACTTCTTCTACAAAAGCACAACTATTTTCTCGCTGTTTATTACACTTCACAAAACCTAAGATGTAAATACTTACCTTAAGTTCCCGAGTTTGTTACCACAAACACAGCTACATAACCACAACGTTTAGTACTTTTACTTTAAGTAATAAATTTATCCGCAGTTTTTGAAAGAACTTTTATATATATATATATATATATATATATATATATATATATATATATATATATATATATATATATATATATATATATATATATATATATATATATTAATTTTCAAAAGTTCCTTTGTAAATGTCTGGATATTTAATATGTTCAGTAGATTTCTCTAGTCAGGTAACCATAGGCTTACATAATGTAATATTTCGGCCTCCTCCACCTTGCAGCCCCAGCGAAGGTCGAGAATGCAATAGTGAACATTGAGAGTGGCAACATGACTGTGTCGTGGGACAACCCAGATGCCCCGGTGTCGACGTGCATGGAGGCGACGGTTGTCCAGCTGGATTTCAACAAGAGAGTATATACCAGCGAAGACACTCAGGGCTTCTACTGGCGGTCCCTGTGTATGCCAGGTAGTGGAGAAGTCCATCTCTGGAATCGAGGAGGGGATGGAGAAAGCGAGCTCACCACTAAACAAGTCATCTATGACCTTGAAGGTAACATGTTTTCTTTGAATGGGGGACACTGCCTATGCACCAAACCTATTTCTCCTTCAAAAACTATGTTCCTGCAATACAGAAGACAAGCTTCTCAATATAGGATATTCAGTAATGCTGAACCATGAGGTCGTTTCTCATGACAAATACCATTAGTCTTTGTTTAGTTTACTAGTATTAATGCCTATCAACTGCACGGGGATAATTAAGCTGTTTCATTTCGGCTGTATGAAACCAGTCAGGAATAATTTAATCTCTAAAATTTCAATGAAAGTAGATTCGGTATATATACACTGAGAGGCGTACACACAATTATATACATATATACATACATACATATATATATATATATATATATATGTATGTATATATATATATATATATATATATATATATATATATATATATATATATATATATATATATATATATATATATATATATATATATATGCGTGTGTAGGATGGGGTCCACCTCTGGTGTAAATTGTGGGACTCACAGCCTCGGAGAAGTGGATGAAAAGGCTTCAAGGAAGAATATTTGGAATTCTTCCTGAAGCCGTTTGAATATTCCACTTCCCCTACCACCCCATCTTTTCATTCTTTTTTTACCGAATAGGCAGAACTTGCCATCTTGGCTTAAATAGCAACGCTCATCTTGCCATATAGGACAAGCGAAAATTTGTGTATGCAATAATTTCGCCAAAAACATTCTGAACCTAACGAAAAAAATATACTTCACTGTGTTTGTTTAGTATTAAATTATCATAAACAAATCTAAAATATATTTAGTTGGGTTAGGCTAAAATAAATTGCTCTTGTTATAATAAGGTTAGGTAAGTTTTCTAAGATTCTTTTGGTGCAAAATTAAAAATTTTTACAACGTTAATGAAAAATATATATCTTTAAACGTATAAGAGAAAATTTTAGAAAGGATTTAATTTTAAATGAGTTCTTGCTAATTGACCAGTTTTACATATTCGGCACGACATATATATATATGTATATATATATATATATATATATATATATATATATATATATATATATATATATATATATATATATATATATATATATATATATATATATATATGTTATATATATATATCTGTGGTTTGTGGGATATAGTGATGTTCGCTTAGTGTAACGAAACAATTTTTCTCCAGGTGCTTACCAGATCAATGGCAGGTGACATCCACCTCCTGAAGGTACCTATATATTCCCTGGGTGCTTGTCTGACTAACTAATGATGCTAAACTCTACACCTAGATGTTGGTGCAGGGCTCCCGACCCACGAAACTGAAGTTACCTTTTACAATAATAATAATAATAATAATAATAATAATAATAATAATAATAATAATAATAATAATAATAATAATAATAATAATCATAATAATAATTACTATAATAATATCATTATTATTAAAGATTCGTTTTTTCAGACGCTGTGCTGATCGTGGATAACTTGACAGCTGCAGTTGAATGCAACCAGATTACAGCAACATGGATAAACCACGACGTGTGCACTGACGCTACCCATTTCCGAGTACGAGCTGACCCCTCAGGATCATCCGACGTCGACTTCTACACGGAAGATATCAGCACCACCTCCCACGTTTTCACCGATCTGATTTTTGGCAACTATTACACGATCTACGTCACTCCCTTAGATGAGAACAACGTCACTCTGCAGGTCTCACTCAGCACGTTTACACGAACGGATTACGGTAATATTGACGTTGTGTTTGTGTTGTCCTTTCACATGATATTCTATATAACAGATATAATATTTGGTCTAAGTGATACTGTAATCACGAGATGAACTACACTAGGGTTTCATTGTTTTTGTACTAATTTGTTATTTCTTATTGCAAGTATTAATAATATTCTTTATTTCAGGAGTTTAAAGTGCATAAGCACTTTAAAATTTATATTTTTCTACGTTAAGTGGTTGTATTTGGGGGCCTGAAACTGATTACTTCTATAAGGAAGAAAGAACGCTATTACGAAAGAGGTTCTACACTGTATATATATATATATATATATATATATATATATATATATATATATATATATATATATATATATATATATATATATATATATATATATATATATATATATATATATATGTATATATATATATATATATATATATATATATATATATATATATATATATATATATGTATGTATGTATGTATGTATATATATATGTGTGTGTGTGTGTGTGTGTGTGTGTGTGTGTGTGTGTCGTACCTAATAACCCGAACTCCCTTAAAAATTAAAAAAAAAAAAAAAGCAGACCGATAGCTGTTTTTTTTTTCATTGAAATGATATAAAGATTTTTATTTTTGGACCAAAACTAACATAGAAACTTCACCTAATCTCTCTTAAACAACGTATTTTTTTTAGCTAAATTCTGTTATATATGTCATAGGTTAATTTAAATTTATTTCTGTTATATAAAATCAATATCAAATATTTTTTTCATAGTGTTCAGATCGAGTTTCGCTGATTTATAGCAAAACCAAATTTTCATTCTGTTTATTCGGCAAAGTGCACCCATGCCGTGTAGCCGTAACTGGACGATTCGTCTTAAACGGCATTAAATATTGCCACATTGCATTAAAAAATAATCTAAGATTTCCAGTGAATCATTCACGACTAAAGGAATGTTTCTTGTGTGGCTCCCAGAGACAGCGACGAACGTAACGTTGGAGGCAGTGTGCTCGACGTTGTACGTCAGCTGGGACCCAAATCACTGTTGCACCAATCAAACTAAGTATATAATAGAGATGTATGTAGACAATCTATACTTCTCGTGGGAAGAATATGACACCAGCTTCGAGTACGATAACTTGACTGAGGACAATTCTTACTTCATCTATATATCCACCGAGTCACACCAATTGCCTTATTATTCGTTTTCTACCATAAACAGTAAGTAAAGAACGCTACGCCTGTGTTTTGTCTACATTTAGGTATTCCCGAAGGGGGATATTAAAGTGGTTGCCATATTTTTTTTCTTACTCAAACTTTTCGATTTTATTTCGTTCATAACTCGAGATCCAACTCTTGCGATTGGCATCTGTCACTTGTTACCGTACACAGTGTTTGTGTACAGTAACAAGTACTCACCTATTTGTACTCACCTATTTGTGGTTGCAGGGGTCGAGTCCTAGCTCCTGGCCCCGCCTCTTCACCGGTTGCTACTGGGTCCTCTCTCTCCCCGCTCCATGAGCTTTATCATGCCTCGTCTTAAAACTATGTATGGTTCCTGCCTCCACTACATCACTTTCTAGGCTATTCCACTGCCTAACAACTCTATGACTGAAGAAATACTTCCTAATATCTCTCTGACTCATCTGTGTCTTCAACTTCCAATTGTGGCCTCTTGTTTCTGTGTCCCCTCCCTGGAACATCCTGTCTTTGTCCACCTTATCTATTCCGAGCAGTATTTTATATGTCGTTATCATGTCTCCCCTAACCCTCCTGTCCTCTAGTGTCGTCAGGCCGATTTCCCTTAACCTTTCTTCATAAGACATTCCCCTTAGCTCTGGAACTAACCTTGTCGGAAACCTTTGCACTTTCTCTAGTTTCTTGACTTGCTTTATCAATTGCGGGTTCCAAACAGGTGCTGCATACTCCAGTATGGGCCTGACGTACACGGTGTACAGAGTCTTGAATGATTCCTTATTAAGATATCGGAACGCTGTTCTCAGGTTTGCCAGGCGCCCATATGCTGCAGCAGTTACCTGGCTGATGTGTGCTTCCGGAGACACGCTCGGTGTTATATTCACTCCAAGATCTTTCTCCTTGAGCGAGGTTTGCAGTCTTTGGCCACCTAGCCTATACTCTGTCTGCGGTCTTCTTTGCCCTTCCCCTATCTTCATGACTTTGCATTTGGCGGGATTAAATTCGAGAAGCCAGTTGCTGGTCCAGGTGTCCAGTCTGTCCAGGTCTCTTTGAAGTCCTGCCCGGTCCTCATCTGATTTAATTCTCCTCATTAACTTCACATCGTCTGCGAACAGGGACACTTATGAGTCTAACCCTTCCATCATGTCGTTCACATATACCAAAAATAGCACTGGCGATAGGTCCGACCCCTGTGGGACCCCGCTCGTCACAGGTGCCCATTGTGATACATCATTACGTACCATGACTCGTTGTTGCCTCCCTGTCAGGTATTCTCTGATCCATTGCAGTGCCCTTCCTGTTATATGAGCCTGATCCTCTAGCTTCTGCATTAATCTCTTGTGAGGAACTGTGTCAAAGGCCTTCTTGCAGTCCAAGAAGATGCAATCAACCCACCCCTCTCTCTCGTGTCTTCTGTTTCTTTATCATAAAACTCCAGAAGGTTTGTGACACAGGATTTTCCTTCCATGAATCCATGCTGGTTGGCGTTTATACTCTTGTTCCGTTCCAGGTGCTCCACCACTCTCCTCCTGATAATCTTCTCCATAACTTTGCATACTATATACGTCAGTGACACAGGTCTATAGTTTAGTACCTCTTTTCTGTCTCCTTTTTTAAAAATGGGAACTACATTTGCCGTCTTCCATACCTCAGGTAGTTGCCCAGTTTCCAGGGACGTGTTGAAGATTGTGGTAAGTGGCACACACAACATATCCGCTCCCTCTCTAAGGACCCACGGGGAGATGTTGTCCGGTCCCATTGCCTTTGAGGTATGGATGTCCCTTAGCAGTTTCTTCACCTCCTCCTCATCTGTGTGTATGTCATCCAACACTTGTTGGTATATTCCTTGCTGGTGTCCCCATCTGGTCTGTCCCCCGAGAGGCCTTCCTGTCTCCACTGTAAATACTTCCTTAAATCTCATGTTGAGCTCCTCACATACCTCTTGATCGTTTCGTTTGAGTTCTCCACCTTCTTTCCTCAGCCTTATCACCTGGTCTTTGACTGTTGTCTTCCTCCTAATAATGTGGCTATACAGCAGTTTCGGGTCAGACTTGACTTTCGATGCTATGTCGTTTTCGTACTGTCGCTGGGCCTCCCTCCTTATCTCTGCATACTCGTTTCTGGCTCTTCTACTAATCTCCTTATTTTCCTGGGTCCTTTGCCTCCTGTACCTTTTCCATTCTCTGGTGCACTTAGTTTTTGCCTCCCTACACCTTCGGGTAAACCAAAGACTCGCTTTGGTCTTCCTATTATTTCTGTTTCCCTTGGGAGCAAACCTTTCCTCTGTCTCCTTGCACTTTGTTGCTACATATTCCATCATCTCGTTTACTGATTTTCCTACCAGGTCTCTGTCCCACTGAACCTCCTGCAGGAAGTTCCTCATACCTGTGTAGTCCCCCCTTTTGTAGTTTGGCTTTTCCCATTCAGTTCCTGTTTCCTTCTCCACTTGTAACTCTACTATATAATCAAAACTCAGAACCACGTGATCGCTAGCTCCAAGGGGCCTCTCGTAAGTGATGTCCTCAATGTCCGAACTGCTCAGGGTGAACACAAGATCCAGTCTTGCTGGCTCATCCTCCCCTCTCTCTCAATGGTAGTGTCTCTGACATGTTGATGCATGAGGTTTTCAAGTACCACATCCATCATCTTGGCTCTCCATGTTTCGGGACCCCCATGTGGCTCCAGGTTTTCCCAGTCGATCTCCCTGTGGTTGAAATCTCCCATTACCAGTAACTTGCTCTGCTCGAGTGAGCTCTTCTTGCCACCTCAGCCAGTGTGTCCACCATCGCCCTGTTGTTTTCTTCGTACTCCTCCCTTGGCCTCCTGCAGTTCTGTGGTGGGTTATACATCACTCCAATGACTACTTTATGTTCTCCAGACTGAATTGTACCTACTATGTAGTCTCTTTCTCCAATCACGTCCATACCTTCCATTTCCTCAAATCCCCATCGGTTTCTTATGAGCAGTGCAACTCCTCCTCCCCCTCCCCCTCTACTCCTTCTATCAGGATCTGATATCCCGGTGGGAAGATTGCGTCTGTTATTGTCTCAGCGAGTTTTGTTTCTGTGACTGATGTTCTGTGACAGATGTTCTATGGCCAAAGTTGTGAACTAATTCCCAGCATCCTGGAATAAGGCCAAAAACTCGTAACTTCAAACGTTAAACAAACAAAAAAAAAAAGGTTCCTCCTAATTCGGAGGAAGTGGAATTAAAGATGCAAATTTGACCATTTTATGTTTAAAATAGCGTGAAATTTTTATTCCCGTTAAGTTACATTAAATAAATTTCAGTTTACCTCTTGTAAACTTATTCAGTATTTAATGGGTGATGTATCTTAGGGCCAGGATGTTAAGTTTTGATTGTGTGCAGGTAAATTTGTCAATATAATAAAATGGTTTAAATACTCGGAAACACTAAAAACTCACACCATAAGTGGAAAATAACTCTTACGAATCCTCACGTTCCTACTGGATGGTTTAAGTCCACATTTTCTAATTTTATTGGATAAATAATACATACTTATTTACTCGGTAACAAAAGAATTTCATTTATTGAGTTCAAATTATTATTGACGAGGCATTTTTTACCATAAGCTTAATCCGAGTAGGCGCAAGTCTCAAATTTTACTGAATTAAAAATAAAATAACCGTTGGATTAAAATAAGTTGCTGGAGAATGCCTTTTTTGGTAGGCTTC
>NC_091310.1:37016855-37091855 GCF_038502225.1 Cherax quadricarinatus | reverse complement strand
TGTGTGGCACAGGTCTTCTTGCTGACTCCAAATCAGGATATTACTTGACTTTCTTGTATCGAATGAAACATTTCACATTCACAATACAGAAATAACAATCGCCGTAGTGGTTTTCCGGGTCTCTACACCATAGACACACCGAAGCTTAATCTTTTCCTGTGCCTATTTTTCCACTTTCGTAAGCATTCTACACAGGTTTTGCAAACCAAATGGGAAACCCAAGACTTGTCTTGTTCTCCAAGCGCCACTCTAAAATAAGCAAGACAAGTTTGTTTTATAAGATCTCTGATGTTTTTTCTGTGATGATTGTTCTTTGTGAAGAACTCATGTTTTTTTTTGGAAAAATGGCAAAATAAAAGTTACAGTATTGTCGCGTAGTCTTTGTTGACAAAACTTCTTTCCTTAAATATTGAAACATTTAAAAATAAAATCCAAATTTTTATTAAAACTATCTGTATATATAAATTGTCACTACATATACATACACACGTTATGGCTAAGTTCCCTGTTGTGTGGTAGGTAGGTTTGGGGTGCCAAGTGTAAATGATAATGGGGCCTTTGATTGAACTTTGTATAGAAAGGGGAATGGTAATTGGTAATACATATTTTAAGAAAAAAAAGAATAAATAAGTTTGTTGGTCTATGTATTGGTAGATAAGACTGACAGGTAGATTTTAGGATGTACATGTTTATAGAGGGGCCACAGATACATCAGATCATATTTTAGTCGTAGCTACAGTGAGAGTAAAAGGTAGATGGGATACAAGGAGAATGGAATCAGGAAGTAAGAGAGAGGCGAAGGTTTATAAATTAAAGGAGAAAACAGTAAAAATTAATAGGGGACTAAGGAGAAGTTGTCGAGGACAGGGTAAAGATAAGATGAGGTAAAGATAAGGGAGTGGGAGGAGGAGAATGAGTGTTACTAGATACCGGCTGATTACGGTACGTCACTTGAGATTCCTCTCTGATATATTATTTAATTGACTTTACTCCATCAGCTGATACATAAAATAATTAAGGAAGGAGTAGAAAGGATATAAAGAAGAAGTAGGAGAGAAGGAAAGCTCAAAATCTGTTCAATAAAGTGTGATGTGTCTTCACTATTACTGACAGTACGACATTTGCATCTTAAGTTTCAAATGTTCGTTAAGATCGAGTTGAAAACTCTCCTTCACACAAGAACGCTAAATCTTTCAGCATATCAAAGGACATCGTATCTAGCCAGAGAATTCGAAACAATGAATACATCTCTACCCAGCATGTCTGAGTCTATGACCAACCTCACAATTGTTGACTTAAGAAATCGTAATGACACGATTGCAAATAAACCATACCCCCGGCTGGGATTGAACCCGCGGTCATAGAGTCTCAAAACTCCAGCCCGTCGCGCTAACCACTAGACCAGCTAGCCACAATAAGATTCATCCAACTAGGTATATTTCTACACCATAGGAAGGTTAGCACAGGCACCTCTGTGACCACAAATGCAAGTTTTTACAGACGAATCTCCAGCTAGCGTGGCCGTGACGAACTCTAGCTCAAGTCCCTTCACTGCCGTCAACATGACTTAAGAAATCGTAATGACACGATTGCAAATAAACCATACCCCCGGCTGGGATTGAACCCGCGGTCATAGAGTCTCAAAACTCCAGCCCGTCGCGCTAACCACTAGACCAGCTAGCCACAATAAGATTCATCCAACTAGGTATATTTCTACACCATAGGAAGGTTAGCACAGGCACCTCTGTGACCACAAATGCAAGTTTTTACAGACGAATCTCCAGCTAGCGTGGCCGTGACGAACTCTAGCTCAAGTCCCTTCACTGCCGTCAACATGACTTAAGAAATCGTAATGACACGATTGCAAATAAACCATACCCCCGGCTGGGATTGAACCCGCGGTCATAGAGTCTCAAAACTCCAGCCCGTCGCGCTAACCACTAGACCAGCTAGCCACAATAAGATTCATCCAACTAGGTATATTTCTACACCATAGGAAGGTTAGCACAGGCACCTCTGTGACCACAAATGCAAGTTTTTACAGACGAATCTCCAGCTAGCGTGGCCGTGACGAACTCTAGCTCAAGTCCCTTCACTGCCGTCAACATGACTTAAGAAATCGTAATGACACGATTGCAAATAAACCATACCCCCGGCTATTGTGGCTAGCTGGTCTAGTGGTTAGCGCGACGGGCTGGAGTTTTGAGACTCTATGACCGCGGGTTCAATCCCAGCCGGGGGTATGGTTTATTTGCAATCGTGTCATTACGATTTCTTAAGTCATGTTGACGGCAGTGAAGGGACTTGAGCTAGAGTTCGTCACGGCCACGCTAGCTGGAGATTCGTCTGTAAAAACTTGCATTTGTGGTCACAGAGGTGCCTGTGCTAACCTTCCTATGGTGTAGAAATATACCTAGTTGGATGAATCTTATTGTGGCTAGCTGGTCTAGTGGTTAGCGCGACGGGCTGGAGTTTTGAGACTCTATGACCGCGGGTTCAATCCCAGCCGGGGGTATGGTTTGGTCTCACAATTGTTGGTTTCACTATGTGTCGCTGGAGGTAAGGCTATGTATCACTGGAGGTAAGGTTATGTGTCACTGGAGGTAAGGCTATGTATCACTGGAGGTAAGGCTATGTATCACTGGAGGTAAGGTTATGTGTCACTGGAAGTAAGGTGACCCACACGTTGCATAAATAATTAGCTGAGTGCCTATATCCTGTTTTTTTCCGACCATTCACGACTCACATGCTGAGAATAGCCAAAATTCCGTCCAACAACTGACCAGTTTAAACTTACCCACCGGGGAAAATTTTTAGTACTGATGTCAACTCACCGTTATAAAAGTTCCAACTTAAGAAATTATGAACTTTAAACTTACTGAAAGTAATTTAATCAAACTAAATCCAACGGTGCACAAAAAAAAAAAATTGCTGAATTAGTACCACTGAGTCGGACAGAACTTTTTTCAGAAAAGGATTTTTTTTTTTTGCAATATTATGGCTATGGCTGATCCCCTCAGCCCAATCTTCGTCATTTTTTCTGGAATATTTTGAATTAGAACTATACACGTGCAGATGACCCTTCCTGGTCAAATAATATTGATAAACCTGTATGGCAAGTATTTAGGTTGCCAAAAGACAAAAACTTCAGTGACTTTGATAAATTTACTAATACATCAAATCCAAACATGAATTTGAAGCTTACGAAGTTTCTCTTCTTTGATGTTAAAACTTCTCTAACTATAAGACCTCTCATATTAAAATTTCCAATATGCCAATAGAATTTCGCAAAAAATTATTATTTCTATTATTATTATTATTATTATTATTATTATTATTATTATTATTATTATTATTATTATTATTATTATTATTATTATTATTGTTGTTGTTTTATTATTATTATTTTATTATACATCTACCATCACTAAACTACACATCAGAAACAATGACATGAAATAAGTATATTTTCTCTTAGTTTTAAAAAAAGTAAACATTTCTCCTGTTTTACAGTAATAATAAAAAAAAAAACGTCCTTGGTATCCTTGTTAAGAGAACTTATCGTGTGTATCTTCTAAAGTTAAGTAAACCACGAGTGTATCTAATCTGAGAGAGTTCCATCACTCTCAGTGGTTCATATTAAAGGTTCACTTTACTCCTGGATCCTTTATTTATGCAATCCAGGCTCCAAATATTTAATAAAATCCCTTTACTACACTACACTGAAAAAAAAGAGATAATATTAAGATTGAAGAGGTTAAGGCAGCAAGCAGACATAACAACCATCAACACTTTATCTCCAGAATCAGCCATGCTTACTTTTTTTTATCCGCAGATGTCTAGATAAAGCACAGGGGGTAAAACATAGCTTAGTGTTAGCATGCCAGGGTAAAACTGAAAGACCCGGGTTTGATCCTGGGACGTGTGGAGGCGCTCTTGACAGTAATAATTATCAGTTTAAATTTATTTTATGTTCCTTAAAATCAATGATATATATTTTTATTTCGTTATGTTCAGATTGATTTTTAGAGATTATTTGCATAAACAAAATTTTAAATTTTACTTTGCTTATTCGTCAGAAATAACCTTTGCTTAATATTTATAAATTATTGCATTAATACCACGAAACAAGTGGTATTGATGCAGTTAACAAATTGCGGCATGGGCGGGGATCGAACCCGTCCTACCTTGGCCCGCCTCGTGGGAAACAGGTTTCTTTGTAGGATTGTACGGCCCAGTGGTTAGAGCTCTGTGAATTTTGACTTGCTTCCCACGAGGTGGGCCAAGGTAGCGCGGGTTCGATTCCCGATTGCCGTAGCTTGTTATATATATATATATATATATATATATATATATATATATATATATATATATATATATATATATATATATATATATATAAATATATATACATATATATATATGTCGTGCCGAATAGGTAAAACTTACGATTTTGGCTTAAACAGAAACGCACTTCTTGCCAGATAAGGCAAGCGAAAATTTGTGTATGCAATAATTTTGCGAAAATCATTCTGAACCTAACGAAAAAATATATTTCATTGTATTTATTAAATTGTAAACTTATCTAAAATTTATTTAGTTGGATTAGGCTAAATTAAATTGCGTTTGTTATAAAAAGATTAGGTAAGTTTTCTAACTTTTTTTATACAAAATTAATAATTTCTACATTAACAGAAATGAAAAAAAATATGTTTCAAAATACAAGAGAAAACTTTAGAAAGGACTTAATTTTAAGTGAGTTCTTGTTAATTGACAAGTTTCACCTATTCGGCACAATATATATATATATATATATATATATATATATATATATATATATATATATATATATATATATATATATATATATATTTATATATATATACACACACAAACTCACGCATATAGTCCACCTCTTATGCAAAATATGGAATCCCTCAGCCTCGGAGAATTAGGTGAAGTGTGTTTTACTAAGAGTGTCAAGGACCGCTCCTAGAAGACACGTGGGTTACCTGGAGGTTACCTGGACACTAGTTCTCTACCACAAGTGAATATATTGTAGTGTCACTAAATTATTAAATGGTATATATTGTGAGTAAGAAGTGAAGGCTTCCAACTCTCAATATACCATATGTGAATATACCATCTATTATTATTAAGTTCCATTAATAACTTAACTTTCTCACACGTGTGTGAACTCACATGGTAGCAGGAGTGTGATCTCACATGGTGACAGCGGTGTGATCTCACATGGTAGCAGGAGTGTGATCTCACATGGTAGCAGCAGTGTGATCTCACATGGTAGCAGCAGTGTGATCTCACATGGTAGCAGCAGTGTGATCTCACATGGTAGCAGGAGTGTGATCTCACATGGTGACAGCGGTGTGATCTCACATGGTAGCAGGAGTGTGATCTCACATGGTAGCAGCAGTGTGATCTCACATGGTGGCAGCGGTGTGATCTCACATGGTGGCAGCGGTGTGATCTCACATGGTAGCAGGAGTGTGATCTCACATGGTGACAGCGGTGTGATCTCACATGGTAGCAGGAGTGTGATCTCACATGGTAGCAGCAGTGTGATCTCACATGGTGGCAGCGGTGTGATCTCACATGGTGGCAGTGGTGTGATCTCACATGGTAGCAGGAGTGTGATCTCACATGGTGACAGCGGTGTGATCTCACATGGTAGCAGGAGTGTGATCTCACATGGTGACAGCGGTGTGATCTCACATGGTAGCAGGAGTGTGATCTCACATGGTAGCAGCAGTGTGATCTCACATGGTGGCAGCGGTGTGATCTCACATGGTGGCAGCGGTGTGATCTCACATGGTAGCAGGAGTGTGATCTCACATGGTGACAGCGGTGTGATCTCACATGGTAGCAGGAGTGTGATCTCACATGGTGACAGCGGTGTGATCTCACATGGTAGCAGGAGTGTGATCTCACATGGTAGCAGCAGTGTGATCTCACATGGTGGCAGCGGTGTGATCTCACATGGTGGCAGCGGTGTGATCTCACATGGTAGCAGGAGTGTGATCTCACATGGTGACAGCGGTGTGATCTCACATGGTAGCAGGAGTGTGATCTCACATGGTGACAGCGGTGTGATCTCACATGGTAGCAGGAGTGTGATCTCACATGGTAGCAGCAGTGTGATCTCACATGGTGGCAGCGGTGTGATCTCACATGGTGGCAGCGGTGTGATCTCACATGGTAGCAGGAGTGTGATCTCACATGGTAGCAGCAGTGTGATCTCACATGGTGACAGCGGTGTGATCTCACATGGTAGCAGGAGTGTGATCTCACATGGTAGCAGCAGTGTGATCTCACATGGTGGCAGCGGTGTGATCTCACATGGTGACAGCGGTGTGATCTCACATGGTAGCAGCAGTGTGATCTCACATGGTAGCAGCAGTGTGATCTCACATGGTGACAGCGGTGTGATCTCACATGGTAGCAGGAGTGTGATCTCACATGGTGACAGCAGTGTGATCTCACATGGTAGCAGGAGTGTGATCTCACATGGTGGCAGAAGTGTGATCTCACATGGTAGCAGCAGTGTGATCTCACATGGTAGCAGCGGTGTGATCTCACATGGTAGCAGTGGTGTGATCTCACACGGTGGCAGCGGTGTGATCTCACATGGTGGCAGCGGTGTGATCTCACATGGTAGCAGGAGTGTGATCTCACATGGTGGCAGCGGTGTGATCTCACATGGTAGCAGCAGTGTGATATCACATGGTGGCAGTGATGTGATCTCACATGGTAGCAGCAGTGTGATCTCACATGGTGGCAGCGGTGTGATCTCACATGGTAGCAGCAGTGTGATCTCACATGGTGGCAGTGATGTGATCTCACATGGTAGCAGGAGTGTGATCTCACATGGTGGCAGCGGTGTGATCTCACATGGTAGCAGCAGTGTGATCTCACATGGTGGCAGCGGTGTGATCTCACATGGTAGCAGCAGTGTGATCTCACATGGTGGCAGCGGTGTGATCTCACATGGTAGCAGCAGTGTGATCTCACACGGTGGCAGCTGTGTGATCTCACATGGTGACAGCGGTGTGATCTCACATGGTAGCAGGAGTGTGATCTCACATGGTGACAGCGGTGTGATCTCACATGGTAGCAGCAGTGTGATCTCACATGGTGGCAGCGGTGTGATCTCACATGGTGGCAGCAGTGTGATCTCACATGGTGACAGCGGTGTGATCTCACATGGTAGCAGGAGTGTGATCTCACATGGTAGCAGCGGTGTGATCTCACATGGTAGCAGCAGTGTAAACTCACATGGTGGCAGTGATGTGAACTCACATGGTGGCAGCGGTGTGATCTCACATGGTGGCAGCAGTGTGATCTCACATGGTGGCAGCGGTGTGATCTCACATGGTGGCACCGGTGTGATCTCACATGGTGGCAGTGGTGTAAACTCACATGGTGGCAGCGGTGTGATCTCACATGGTGTCAGAGGTGTGATCTCACATGGTGTCAGCTGTGTGATCTCACATGGTGGCAGCGGTGTGATCTCACATGGTGGCAGCGGTGTGATCTCACATGGTGGCAGTGGTGTGATCTCACATGGTGTCAGCGGTGTAAACTCACATGGTGGCAGAAGTGTGATCTCACATGGTGGCAGCGATGTGATCTCACATGGTGGCAGCGATGTGATCTCACATGGTGGGATCTGTGTGAACTCACATGGTAGCAGCGATGTGATCTCACATGGTGTCAGCGATGTGATCTCACATGGTAGCAGTGATGTGAACTCACATGGTGGCAGCAGTGTTATCTCACATGGTGGCAGCGATGTGATCTCACATGGTGGCAGCAGTGTGATCTCACATGGTGGCAGCGGTGTGATCTCACATGGTGGCAGTGGTGTAAACTCACATGGTGGCAGAAGTGTGATCTCACATGGTGGCAGCGATGTGATCTCACATGGTGGGATCTGTGTGAACTCACGTGGTAGCAGCAATGTGATCTCACATGGTGTCAGCGATGTGATCTCACATGGTAGCAGTGATGTGAACTCACATGGTGGCAGTGGTGTGATCTCACATGGTGGCAGCGGTGTGAACTCACATGGTGTCAGCGGTGTGAACTCACATGGTGGCAGCGGCGTGAAGTCACATGGTGGCAGCGGCGTGAAGTCACATGGTGTCAGCAGTGTGATCACACATAGTGGCAGTGGTGTGATGTGATTGTCTTACGACTCCAGCAGGTGTGGGAGACAAAATTTACCATCTCCAAACCCTTGTTGGTTATTGCTTTTGAAATCACTTCTCTCGAGATGTCCTGTTGTTCTGGTGATTATCTTATCCAATAGCTTACATAGTATGCATGTCAGTGATACTTGTCTGTAGTTAACCAGTTTCTATCTCCTTTCCAATCTTATTTCCTGGGCGAAACGTGTACGACAGGTGCGGTGAATGCTGGTCAAATGTCACCAAATCCTCACTAGACCCCGTAGCATAATAAGTAGCAATCCTACGATTTTATACTTCAACCACTGACGTGGTTGAAGATAGCATTCAGTTTCAGTGCATCATGCAGGCTGACCAAATTCTCATTGTAAGGTACAACCAATACATTTTTCCTGGAAGGAATTTCCTGTAGAAAGTCTTCCAAGCCGACAATAGGAATTTCTCAACAAAATCCCTTAGATATATCAGTTTTGTGACTACGTTAAATATATTATTAATTTCATCTTTTAAATACTCCGTACTACAGATGCGCAAAGCTCTCAAGAACACTGTAAGTAAAGCTTTCCTTTTAATCCTAGACTCATGATTTCAATAATAGTGAATAAATGACAACAAATTGGTTGACTCTCTGTAAACTGTAAATTTAAATCTTATGTCAACACAATGAACGAGAAAGTTCAATTCAAAATAAAAAAACTTTTCTAATATCTCCTGTATGTATAAATCAAAATTTACAAAGCTTGAAATACGTCTTAATCTTATTTAAAGGCCGTGTCCTTCATACTGCGAGGCCCTACGCTGCTGATTGCTGCACTTTGGCCTATATTCAACACTGAGTCAGGAAGAGTTGCAGGGACGAAACTTTTTTTTAAGCACGATATATTTTATCTTATCAGAGATATATAGAGACAGAAACGGAGGCTGTGATAACAGTGGTGCCTGACTGTGTCAGTCAGTGTATAGTTTGCCCGGGTAGAGTCATCATGGGTACCACCCGACTGCTTCTACTTCTCCTGGTATGTACAACATCTCAGAACTGGAAAGATGTTCATTGCTTTGCCAGTTTAACAGTCCACTATGTATTGGTTTAATTTCCTAGGCCACACTTTTGCATTTGATTTCATGAGATGGAAAATCCTCGTGGTAGAGAATCGATCCTTTGACAACTAATCGAATCGATTCCTCTGATCCCTCACAACACAGCCCTCAATCACTAATAAGAGGTTAAAAGTAAAGCAAAAATCAAGCTACAACAATTAGTACAATCATAAGACAGCTGTAAAACCTCACGAGACACAGTGGAACAGATGGTTATCAGGGGTTGTTTCACGGAAGGGAAGAGGAGCACCAAAAACTTTATCACTATTCCTTGTTTTACTAGCAACATAAAACACCCCCTTTAAATCTAACTCACTAATAGTTTCTCTGAACACAAGATTTCACACATTATCATCTCCTACTCCACTCTGCTGGGACTACAAACACGCGTAGACTCTCCAACATATACTGAAATATTACACAATCTAATATCTGATAATTAGAAAAATTTAACGAAGATATTTTTCTGTTTATCAGATATCAATGCCGACTTCTTTTTCAACTTCTCTCTATCAGTTGTTTCACAAAGCCTTGAGTTTAGTACCGATGATGTCACTGAATTTTCATCCTTGGTACGTCATAAAGAGATATATTAAGTGATGTATTAAAGTGTTTCTTCAACTTTCTTTTTCTGATTAAGATGTTTCTCTTACTGCTGCTGCTGCTGCATCAAAGACAAATTTATTTATAAGGATAGTAAATTAAAATGATAATGGCAATAAATAAAAAAATAATACATGATAAATAGAAATTAATTTCAATAACATAATACTAGTAATTTAAATATAATAAAAATAATTATAATAAAAAATTAATAATAATAATAATAATAATAATAATAATAATAATAATAATAATAATAATAATAATAATAATAATAATAATAATAATAATAATAATAATTTTAATAATTACATTGAAATTAAAACTAGTACTATTATTTAATAAAACTATAATTATTAACTTTTTTCTTATCAGCAACACAATTATTACAACTCTTATAAATAATTCATATATTTATAATTTGAATTTTCTTCACAATTATCAGGTATGGTGGAGCGGAAACAGAGGCCATTGTAAGTACCTTATTATTTGTGAATGTAAACTGGCATTAAATAGTCTGGTAAACTTGGAATGTTTAACGAATATTAGATGCATCAAATATTTTAATAGAATGGGAATAATCTGTTAGACTAATTTAGCACTAAATATAACACATTTAATAAGCTGTAAATTGGGCTCGTGTACCTGAGTCCCTTAATAATTGCATAGTAAGAAGATTATGTTTTAATTTTTAGTTGTTAGTGTGAATTTATCCTTATACTATCATTAATTTCATGAAAGTAAACGATAAGATGTGGACAAAGACACTTATGCACAATTCAGTACATTTCGCCCCTCGAGGTAAAACGTTTCCTTTAATAAATGTCCAGGACTGAACGTAAGTGGTCTGACCCCTCAAAAAAAAAAAAATCCTATATTTTTGCATGGCTTGCATTGTTTAATGTGTCGTGTCTTCTAGGCCAGACGGTGGATATCACACGAGTATCATCGTACTACTTCGAGTTGTCCTGGCACCGTAGCAACGACTGGTTTGGCGTTACTGATTACGAAGTTGTTATTGCACCTCAAGACCCTTCCCAGATAAACTGTAATGTGGTAAGAGTGTGATTACCGTTTTGTGGCAGCTTAGTAGTACCCAGAGCAGCACAGCTGTCTTGGTGGAGTCCTATTTTTATTGTCTGTAGTTACAACAAAGGAGTTATGCTGTTTTTGTCCCGTCTTCATATTCTACATCACCACTAATTTCTTACATTTCAAATATGGCGTCTTGTTTTCTGTGTTCATGATACAAACAAATTATATTCGTCCTTTTGTTACATTGTCTTTTATGTGGTTATTCTCTTATAACTTCTAGGAGGTAACGAGGATATTTTTGGCATTATTACTTCTTCGATATATATATATATATATATATATATATATATATATATATATATATATATATATATATATATATATATATATATATATATATGTATATATAATTATTGTAACCACGAATAAGTGGAATTAATCAATAACAACATTGCGACTGGCCAAGGACTCGAACCTGTGATGTTTTGGCCCGCCTCATAGTGACCGAAAACCACATGACCCACTAACCCATAGGACCACAAAATCCTGCAAGAATCACGCATCCAGCAGAGCTAGGTGTTTTAAGAACATAACATTAGAAAGAAGGAACACTGCAGCAGGCCTACTGGCCCTTGAGAGACAGGTCCAATTCTCCCACCCGCTTAAGCTGACCTAGTCAAGTCAGTGACATTCACTTAATTAAGGGAGGAGCACGGCATCAGATCAGGTAGCACAAGCTAATCAGGTCTAACTCACACCCACCCACACCCACTCATGTATTTATCCAACCTATTTTTAAAATTGCACAACGTCTTAGCTTCTATGACGGTAATCTGAGTTTGTTCCACTCATCCACAACTCTATTACCAAACCAGTGCTTTCCTATATCCTTCCTGAATCTGAATTTTTCCAATTTAAAACCATTGCTGCGAGTCCTGTCTATGCTAGATATTTTTAGCACGCTATTTACATCCCCTTTATTAATTCCCGTTTTCCATTTATTCACCTCAATCATTCGCCCCCTAATTCTACGCCTTTCTAGAGAGTGCAGATTCAGGGCCCTCCCCCTTGCCTCATAGGGAAGATTTCTGATACATGGGATCAACTTTGTTATCCTCCTTTGTACGTTTTCCAGAGCATTTATATCCATTCTGTAACACAGTGAATAAAACTGTGCAGCATAATCTAAATGAGACCTAACCAAAGATATATTGAGTTGAAGAACAACCTGAGGACTTCTATTATTTATATTTCTTGATATGAAGCCAAGGATTCTGTTAGCTTTATTGCGAACACTTATGCACTGTTGTCTTGGTTCAGATTACTGCTAACCAGAACTCCTAAATCATTTTCGCAATCCGTAACATTAAGATCTACATTATGTAGTTTATATGCGGCATATCTATTTTCCTGTCCAACATTTAGAACTTTGCATTTGTTTATATTAAACTGCATCTGCCAATTCTCCGACCACTGCACCAGTCTAAACAAATAAATTTTGGAGTGCTCTAGTGTCCTCATTAGAATGAAATGGACGGCCTATTTTGGTGTCATCAGCAAATTTGCTTATGTCGCTGTTTATTCCCTCATCCATGTCGTTTACGTAGATTGTACACAAAAACGAGCCCAACACTGTGGAACTCCGCTTGTGACGTGCCCCCATTCTGATTTCTCCCCATTTATACAAACTCTCTGCTGCCTATTTGTCAGCCATGCCTCTACCCAGGAAAAAATTTCTCCTCATATTCTGCGTGCCTTAAGTTTCCTTAATAGCCTCTGATGTGGAACTCTATCGAAAGCCTTACTGAAGTCCATATACACAATATCATATTCAATACCATGTTCTACCTCCTCAAACACCTTAATGAAGAAAGTCAGTAAATTCGTAAGACAGGAACGCCCCTTTGTAAAACCGTGCTGAGATTCGATAATCAATTTATGCCTTTCAAGATGGCTACGAACTGCTTCGGCAATTACTGATTAAATAAATTTACCAGCTATGGAGGTAAGGCTTATTGGTTTATAGTTCGAAGCTAAGGACATGTCACCTGCCTTATAAATAGGTATTACATTTGCCATTTTCCACTTGTCTGGCATTATGTCAGTTTGCGGTGATATATTGAAAAGATTAGCCAAAGGTATGCTAAGTTCATCTTTACATTCCTTTAACACCCTTGCAAACAGTTCATCAGGGCCTGGGGATTTGTTAGCTTTTAATTTCTCTATTTATCTGAGGACCATGTCACTAGTTACCCCAATCGTGCATAGTTTATTGTCGTCCTGTTCTACATAATTTATTATTTCTGAAATTTCGCTAGTATCTTCCTGAGTAAAAGCTGAGAGGCAGTAGGTATTGAAAAGTTCACACATTTCTTTATCACTGTCAGTGATTTGACCTGAGTTACTCTTAAGTGGGCCTATCTTGCCCCTAATATTGCTTCTGTATACCTGAAAGAAACCTTTTGGGTTAGTCTTCAAATCCCTTGCGACCTTGATCCGAGAACATAAAGTAGTGTGGGTGCCTCTGAGCTAATTTAATTCTACTCCCCATTTGGTGTACTGGCCTCAACAAACAGTATTTTATATTACTGTAACCACGAACAAGTGGTATTGATCAATAACAACACTGCGACTAGCCGAGGACTCGAACCCATGTCGTTTTGGCCCGCCTTATGGTGAGAGAAAAACCACATGACGCTCTAACCCACCGGACCACTAAATCCTCCAAGAATCATGCACCCAGCAGAGCTAGGTGTTTTACCGTGATTCAGGGACATACAGTGGTGTGGGTGCCTCTGAACTAATTTCATTCTACCATATGTCCTCGGATCACGGTAAAACACCTAGCTCTGCTGGGTGCGTGATTCTTGAAGGATTTAATGGTCCGGTGGGTTAGAGTGTCATGTGGTTTTCTCTCCCCATAAGGCGGGCCAAAACGACATGGGTTCGAGTCCTTGGCTAGTCGCAGTGTTGTTTATATATATATATATATATATATATATATATATATGCATCATGCAGAAACAAGTGAGTATATACAAAGAAAGATCACAGTCAGCAGGATTCGAAACTACTACTGAGAACGGTCAAGATTCTCAGGCAGCGCTTTAGTCCACTCGGCCACACAAATGCCACATAGAGTGGGCAGCCTGGTTCACAAGCCATGTTTCTTTCCCAGCCCGGGCACGTCAGTGAGCCTCAAGCATGGATTCAAGCTATTTCAATCTCCTCCTGTAGGCTGCCCAGTCTATGTGGTATTTGTGTGGCTGAGTGGACTAGAGCACTGCCTGAGAATCTATTCTATTCTATTCTATTTGAATCGCCGGTATGGTATCCCGGCCTGGGTCTCTTCCATTTTGGTGACCCGGCATTGGCTCCCCGGGTAGGGAAGTGACATTTATCGTTACTTGCACCTGCGTGGCAGGTCTTCAGCAGGAAGGGGGGGTACCTCACCGGCCCTATGGCCAGATGACGTACCAAACGTTAGTGTGCACTAACAGTGGCTGGTGTGCAGTGCAATGGAGGCCCAAAGCAGGCCCTCGCAGCAACTTCAGCGGGGGGGGGGCGGATGACGTGCAAGGACTGGAAGTAAGGTTTCCAAGTCCCGGACAGCTAAGTACACAAGATGTGCTGCCTCATCCTCTCGGGCCTGCCCTACTGGGGTCATTGGGAAGTGTCTACGGCGAAGGGGCATCGTAGCCGGGCATTCTAACAGGTAGTGCACCAAGGGCTGTGGAACCATTCGGTCACAATGGGCACAGAGCTCCTCTTGTGCCCGTTCAACAATCCACGCAGTGGTGGGATACCCTAAGCGTAGGCGGTGGATATGCACCCTCATTTCCCTGGACTGCGTCCGAATACTTGAAGGGGGCACCCTGTGGGTTGCCCTGACATACCAACAGAGGCTCCGTGAATCCCCAGGGTCAGGGAATGGGCGCCTGGCCGCACCAGCAGCCCACAGCGCAATCTGGCTGAGGCTGATGGAGATCGCAACACGTGGCTGTGCCTCGAGGGTTGCAGTCCTAGCAGCCTCATCTGCAGCATCATTGCCAGGGATACCCACATGGCTCAGGATCCAGTTGATGGTAGCCCTGCGACCCTGGGCCATGAGAGTCTGCAGGTCACCCCGGATGGATGTGATTAAGTGTATGTTGTCCTTTGGCTCTCTGTGCATAAGCGCTTGGATCGCTGCCTTGGAATCAACGTGGATGATGGGGGGATGCTGATGGTCTGCAAGAGCATGCTGCAGAGCTTGTTGGATGGCAAAGAGTTCGGCCTGGAGGATGGTGCAATGGTCTGGAAGGCGCCAACCTGCTGTCAGATTGCTGTGGAACATCCCAGCAGCTGTGCGGCCTGCCACTGGGTCTCTGGAGCCATCTGTGTAATATGGCACACACCCTGGGCCTTCCGCACCCACAATGCTAGCCGAGGCAAGGTGATGCAGAATGTCCTGGGTGCAATGCCTCTTGCTGTCTGGTAGGGTTGTCCAGTGCACCGCAAACATCTCTGGTGCCCAAGGGGGTGGCACCATGTAGTTCGCTGCCAGTCCGTCGCAGCCTCCCGCCTGGAGCAATGTCATGGGCAAGAGCTTCTGTGTGGCATCTGCTACCGACCACATCCATCGGCGGCCGGGATGCAGCGGAATGACCTGTCCCTGGCGGACCTGTAAATCTCTCATCAGTTTGTCAGCCCCTGGGAGTCGGAGATACTTTGCAATCCTCCTGGCAGCTACCAGTTGGATCCTGTCTTCAAGAGGCTGTAGCTGCACCTCAAGGCTCAGAGCCACTGCATTGGCCCACCTAGGAGCCCCCAGCATGGCCCGTACAGCTGTGTTCTGGATGACACAGAGGGGTTTGATGTTTGTGGGTCTAGCGTGAACCAGAGCAAGTGCCCCATAGTCAACGAGGGGACGTATTGCCTGGATGTAGAACAACCTCATGACCTCGAGGCTGGCCCCAACCCTAGGGTTGGCCATGGCACTCAATGCCCTGACCCTCTGCAGAGCCCTCTCTTTAATGTGGCGCACATGTTTCTGGAAGGTGAGGTGCCTGTCAATGTAGATGCCAAGGTACCTATAACTGTGAACCCACTCCAGGTCGATGCCCAGGACCCGCAGCCTCTGACTGGGCACCTTGGTGCGAAGGATCATGGCTTTGGATTTTGCCGCAAATATCTTGAGCCCCAAGCGACGGCAGGTGGAAGCCAGCAGATCGAGGTCCTCCTGGGTACGCTGCAAATGCCGGTGCTTCCTAGGTACGACAAGTGCCAGGTCATCGGCATAGCTGAGGAGGATGGTGCCTCTGGAAAAAGGCAGGCACACCAGCTGGTGCATCAGTACATTGAACAGGGTGGGACTAAGCACCCCGCCCTGTGGAGTGCCATTGTCCAGGGTCTTGAGAGAAGAGGCATGCCCCTGGAAGCGTACCCGGGCCCGCTTGTCCTGGAGATAGGAACGAAGCCATGAAAGCAGCCTGCCTTTAATCCCCCTGTGGGCCAAGAGTGAGAGGATGGCAGGTGCACTGGCTAGCTCAAAAGCTTTCTCGAGGTCAAGAAAGACAACAATGTGGGCTTGGGCGTCCGTCCCAATGCCGGTCAGTAGAGTGGTAAGGCTTTCGAAAGTGCCCACTCCTCTGGTGAAGCCATAGAGGTGTTTGAGGAGGGCCAAGCTTCCACCTCAGGTGCTCCAACACCATCCTTTTAGACACCTTCGAGATGCAACTGGTGAGGGAGATGGGTCTCATACTGCCAGGATCCCCAGGCTTAGGAATCGGTATGATGTCAGCCTCCTTCCATACGACAGGGAGTTTGCCAGCTCGCCAAGTCTGGTTGATGACCCCCAGGACAGCTAAATGTCCAGAATGGCCAGACCGAGTCAGCATGCCATAGGTGATACCATCATGCCCCGGTGCAGTGTCTCGATGAGATGTGAAGGCTGCCTGGAGCTCCTGGTCAGTGAAGTCTTCATCTGTGACGTCCTTAGCCTGGCATGCTGCTTGGATCACCATCACCCTTCTAGGAAGGAGGGTGGCTTGGAGGTCCTGGAGATCCTGAGGCAGTTGAGCCATGGCCGCTCTGGAGGTGAATAGGTCCACCAGATGCTCTGCCTCTGTTGTGGGGTCTGGGTGCAACCGAGCCACACTGCGACGCTGCCCAGTGGCCAATCGTAACTTGGTCCAAATCTCAGATAAGGTGGAGGAGTAGCTGAAGGAGGCACACCACTCGAACCATTTAGCCTGCCGGACCCTGTGTGAGACATGGCGTGCATGCCGCACCACTTCCCTAAGCAGATGCATGGACTCAACCGTGGGATTACGCCTGTGCATCTTGCGTACGACATTGATGCGGTGGTTCTGTTCCCTGATATCCTCGTTGTAAAACCACCAGTCACGTTTATATGACCTTCCACCTGTAATCTTAGGTATTGCTGCTTCAGCTGCACATGTGAAGGCCACCTGCAAGCTTTGAGCCGCCTCATCTGGGTCTTCTGGAAGAGGAGACTCCGCCCACCAGCGCTCAATGACCTCCTGGAAGCACTGCCAGTCGGCCTTTTTTAGATTCCATCTGGGGGTAGGTGTGGAGAGCGGGCACTGCTGGACCATCAGCGTGGTGACCACTGCAAAGTGATCACTGGTGAGATGGGGGTGGACCTCCCATCTCGCGCTCGAGAGCAACCGCCTAGAGATGAGTGTGACATCCAAGCGGCCACCATAGTGATGGGTTGGCTCACCATTATTGAGGAGGGCGATCTCAGGGACCTCCTCCAGCACAGCCGCAAGGTGCCTCCCAGCTGCGTTGGTAGGAGAGACAGAAGAAAGTATTGGGTGGTGGGCATTGACATCCCCAGCCACAACAAGACCCTCCCGTGGGGCGAGTGCTGCCACCTCTGAAATGTCAAGGGTGTACCGAGAGCTTCTGTAAATATTGTAAACCATGAGAGGTCCATCCGCCAGGTGTAGGGTGACAGCCTGAACCTATACGCCCTCCCCACAGTCGATGGGGTCAGTGGAGATTGAATAAGGGATAGTGGTCCTGACATAGATCGCGGTGCCCCTGCCAGTCCCTTCCAGGCGCTGAAGGTAGGCAGAGAATCCCGGAATACGTGGCTGCATTTGACGTGACGAATTGGTGAGTGTCTCCTGAAACAGGAAGACATCAACCTCATCCTGAACTGCAGCTTCAATCACTAAGTGAATTTTCCGCTGCAGCCCACAAATGTTCCACTGGAGGGTCTTCAAGGGCTGCAGAGGTGGCTCACTGATTCCATCTCTGCCTGGGACTAGTCGTCCTTTGTTGGCGACTCCGGGGCCTCCTCCTCCACAGACTGGAAGGACTCCTGGATGATGGCTTGAAGTTCCATTGAGTCTTTCCTGTCCAGTAGGACCACGCCCAGCATCCATGACAGGAGCTGCCTGCAGGCGCCCCTGTCCTCTGCCGACGGCAGCAGGCGACAGAGGAGCGCTGAGATGACCCCGATGGTTTTCTTCAGTCGATCCGGAAAGGATTCGACCATTACCTCTGCAGGCATTGAGCTGGACGACCCGTCGAGTCGGGGCTGGGTCACAGGGTATGTCTGGGTGGCTGTCGACACTGCAGCAGCATAAGCTGGGTGCACCCTGGGCCCGGCATGAGTGGCCATGGGCTTCCAAGTCTTCTGGCGGGGAACCTCTGCCTGACTCTGGCCACTCACAGTAGGGGCCTGCCCTTGGGAAGAGGCCTGCTGGCGGTATGGCAAGGAATGTTGGTTCCCAGCTGGGACCTGCTGGGCAGTGTGCCTGGCCTGTGGCTGTTTTTCCCAATGATTCTGTCTTCTTGGGCACCTTGCCATCTGACCCCGCAGTTGACCGCGCTGCTGCAAACCAGTGCCTGCCCCCTGATGCCACCGCTGGGAGCACAGTGCTGGGAACTCGCTGGTATTGCCCTCCTGCAGTATCCGGGGAACCGTGATTAGAGTCCATGCTGACTGTTGCTGGGCAGTTCCAAGGCTGGGTGGCGTCGGGGCTGTTGGGTCGTTCCGATGACGAACCTGCTGCCAGTGCTGCACCATCACAGGACAGCTCCGGTTCCAGGCAAGGTGCCTCTTTGATTAGTTGGCACACTTGGGCTCTGGCCGAAGGGCTTTGCCAGTTGGCTTTTTGAGGATTGCAATGCAGTCCTTCGAGTCGTGTGCCTTGCTGCACACACCACACTTCTTCTCTCGCTGGCAGGTAGCTGCAATATGATTGAACCCCTGACAGTTGAAGCATTGTACGGGGCCTGACAGGTATGGTCGGGTCTTGAATCTTCCCCAGACCCTAAGGTTCAGGTGCGTGGGAAGTGGACCTTTGTGGTGGATCAGTACCTGGCGGGTGGGCACCTTGTTCACCGTTGCAGTGAGTCGCTCCGCCTTGACAATATTGGGCACTTCCAAAATGGGGTCCAGTGGGAGGGGCACAGGGACGTGTAAAAGCACCCCCTTGTACACCTTCTCCGAAGCAAGCAGTTCCACCATGCTGGGATGGGTCACAACCAGCCCCTTCAACTCCTCGTAAGAGTCTTCGCCCCGAGGAATGACCAGAACCTCGTTCCTGAGAGTGAACTCGCAGCGGAACTTGAGGTGGGGTAGACCTTCCAGATACCTTACAAACCCGTAGTTGGGAACCTTGAATATGTTGAAGGCCCTGGTTGCTTGTGCCCGAGCTGAGCGGGAACTCCTCCTTCCACGTGGAGTCAGCCAGTCCCCGTCCACTGTGGAGGCCAACGCAACTGGTGTAGGGACCTGGGATGGCTCCATCCTTGCCAGTTGAGGAGCTACATCCTCCTGGCTTCCTTCCACGACCCCTATGGCCATCTGGGGGTGCAAGTCTTCTTGGGTAGGGGCTGCCGACGGACCTAGTTTCAGATTGGTAGATACAGTAGTCTCCACTGCATCCTTGGCCTTCTTGGTGGGGGCTCCCACCTGCCCCACGTCGTCCTCCAACTCGTCCCTGCATTCCAAGGAACGTTTAGGCCGCTCTCCTGGATCTGTCATGGCGACTGTAGGTGTGGGGACAGAGCCAGCAGCAGAGCTGCTGCCTGTGACCTCACAGCCGCCCACACTGGGTGCAGAGCTGTGAGGCTCAGAGCCCCAGTTGGGGCCCGAAGCCACCCTCTCGTGGCTCACTGCTCTGAAGCACTGAACACAGTCCAAGGATCACCAGAAACGACGCTAATCTGTGCGTAAACTAACACAGATTTGCGAACACAACACACACTGTTTTCCAATCTTCGTCCAGTTGATAATCCTTATGAATTGAAATTCTTGGCCTGAGAATCTTGACCGTTCTCAGTAGTAGTTTCGAATCCTGCTGATTGCGATCTTTTTATGAATATATATATATATATATATATATATATATATATATATATATATATATATATATATATATATATATATATATATATATATATATATATATATATATATATATATATATATATATAGATAGATAGATAGATAGATAGATATATACACGAAAGTATGCATACCACATATTTACACAATACATGAACTCATCTATATGCTCACTTATACATGCATTCACAAATGCATACACATGCAAACACATGTATATGCATGCATACGTGTACATGCATATATAGTCCCAGTTTTTTGTTTCACTTCATTAGAATTCTATGACTACGCTGCACTATTTATTTTGTATGTATTGAGGTAGAGGAGACTGGGCTTATGGAATACGGGGATACCTTCTGATTGTTATTATTATTGATGTCAAATTAATGCTCATTCCTGACATTACTACTATATTAATTTAACGATCTTTTCCTTTTCCCCGACTGATTTTTCTGATACATGTTAGCATCAATCATATCTCTGTGGAGGGCCACAGTGAAACTTTCGTGCCAGGAGATAGACCAATTCCAACTTTTTCTTTAACCTACATTGATATCCCTCCCTTAAACACACTTAAAAATTAGTTTAAATTAATCCGTTGAAATCCAACCTTTGTTATGCTCCTCTATCAGTTCATTTTAGTACTGCTCCTCATACTACATTGCTTCTGATCTTCTTACTTCTTTCTCCAGACTATAATGTGTAATGAGCCGGAAGCCTGCAACTTCAACAGCTCGAAGTGTGGCCTCTTGAACGCCTGCAGCAGTGTGAACTTCGCCGTCACTGGCGGAGACTACACAGTTAGTGACGTCTTATTTACAGGTGCTCACTGCTAGTCCCCATCTCTTTGTTGATATGTAGATACAGTTGCTCTCTCTCGCTTTATCTCTCGTTGGCAACATAACAAAGCGACAGTTGTATTACTGTTACCATCTACAGCAGTGCTTCCCAAACTTTTTCAGTTCGCTGCCCCCTTGGCTCCCTAGCAACATCCCTAGCGTCTCCCCTTCCCCCCCCACACACACATACGAACACACCTCTTTCTTGGTATCAGGTTCACTGCAAATTCAAGACAACAACTAATCTAACATTATTGACAAGCGTATTTATTTCACAAATAATAATTAACATGGTAAACCAATTTATTTAACAATATGAATGAGTAAATTAACATCTCATCTGTAACTATATTATTATTATAATCAAAGGGGAAGCGCTAAACCCGGAGGATTATACAGCGCCTGGGGGGGGATGTGGAAGGCATTCAGGCTTAATTCGGGGAATTGGAGCACAGATCCAATTCCCTAAATCAAGAGCCCCTCACCAACATCAAGGAACCTTCCTTGAGGGGCTCTGTAACTATAACGTGATGGATGTGCTTGGTAAGATAAGATTTTGTTCGGATTTTTAACCCAGGAGGGTTAGCCACTTAGGATAACCCAAGAAAGGCAGGGCGTCATCGAGAACTGTCTTATTTCCATTGTGGTCCTCAGTCTTGTCCCCCAGAATGCGACTCACACCAGTCGACTAACGCCCAGGCACCTACTTGCTAGGTGAACAGGATAACAGGTGTAAAGAAACTCATCCAATGTTTCTACCCTTGCCAGGAATTTAACCCAGACACTCAGCTTGTGAAGTGAGAGCTTTGGCCCCGTGGCAGGGATATCAGCTCCTCAACATTGAGAGAAATAGCTTTAATATTTTGTTTAGATAATTTGTATAAAACTGTGCGCAGAACCTCACATACTGCTGGAAGAATAAGCTTTCTTTTTTTATCTTTCTTATGACCAGAGTCTATGGTAAGATGGGTAAGGAAGAAGGATGGGTAAGGATGGAAATATTGGAAAAGGGTGGGAGGGGGAGTGAGGTAGGATATAAAAGGTAAGTGGCCCAACCACTTTGGTGCGAATAAGCTCTTCCTCGATTGTATGAAGTTTACCAGATCTAGCAATCAGCAGTGACATATTGTATGATGCACGAAATCTATCACTGGATTGTTGTCAAGTGCCACCAAACATACTTCCAGGGGGTTTCCGTCTCTGTAAGTTTTCTGGAAGTGACTGAAAATATTCTTTGGTCTGCTTTATCAGAGTGTTCAGGAAGCCTGGAAGGTTTCAGGGCTTCATTTGAAAAGTCTCTTTCACACAGTAGTCACACTGGTTGCTCTTGGTTATTTGGTGCTGATACAAATCCATATTTCAAATATTCCACGCTATGCTGCCTACACTTCATTTTTGTCTCCTGGGATACGGCCACATTTCATTCCAGAGCAAAAAATATATCTTCTTTATAAAAATCAAGCCAATCATAACAAAATGAAGCAGGAAAAAACATAAGAAAATATATAGCAATCCATTTGCTATGAAAAATAAATGACACAATAATACAAGTATGAATCTTAAAGTAAAAATTCAATACGTAAGAATTACAAATCACAGCCTTAGCACAACAACACTTCCACCCTCTCTGGCCTCCCTCAATCAAATCTTTATTATATTATACTTTAAAATGTAAATTACGTGACCGAAGTTAGATCATTTGCAGTGTGTACAAACCTAGAGCCTTGGCCCTTGCAAACGTGAAAATCCCGTCATCACTACTACCCACGGTGTCTGCTGTTTGATCTAGCTGGCGTGTGGAGTGTGGCGCGTCCGAACAAACATTCGGACTTTTAATCCCGACATCGGCCAATAAAATAAAATAAAATTATGCTGTCGTGTATAACTCTATGTTAATTTTATTCTCTGTAAAGCAATTGTGTTACTTAAGTGTTCTTGACTTTGATTTTTGTCATAAATTTTCCAAAACAAACGCTTCCTTGCATTTGACGCTACCCTGCCGCCCCTTACTAAGTAAGTTTATTCAGGTATACACAAATACAGTTACATAAATTATCATACATAGCAGCATATGTGTAAAGTACCTAGGATAACCCAGAAAAAAGTCAGACGAGCGACTTATTTCCAGTGGTGTCCCTTGCTCCCCCTTATTCCTCAACTCTCCCCCCTGGATATTTCCACCCCCCCCAGGGAGGAGTTACCACCAACTTTGGGACTCACTGATCTAGATCATGTTTGTTCTCTCGCTCCTCTTAACATCTTGTTTAAGAATTCAGTTACTTCATTGCCTATGTTTACATTTTACACAAAAATTCAGCTCTTCTCTTACACTAAGAGTTAAAAGCTTTATCTAAAAGATGCATCTTTTTCAGCTGGCCAAGTTTAAACTACTCTATTTCTTGTGTAAGTATTAATGTTTTTCAACAATCATTATCACAGTTTCACAAGGTGTAAAATTTTGTTTTTATTTTCTTATGTTTATCAACACACAGTTTCACACATAAGAGTTCTGTATAAAAATTTTTTTTTACAAATATTTTATTTCTTAACGTCTGGATACATAACCGGAAGGTTTCATAGTTAAGAACTAAACCCGTAGGGGTCTAACGGTGTCTTGGGAATGGAAGGTAATCAGCATTGATCCAAAAAAGACGGTATGGAAGTTACAATTCTTGCAGTTCTTTGGATCAAGAGCTTAAAACCCCCATGACGAGACACACTACGAGTAATTCGATCTTCGCCTTACAGCTCCGGTAGAGGTCGAAAATATGAAGGTAAATATTGAGAGAGCCAACCTGACTGTCTCGTGGGACAATCCAGCCGCTCTGGAGGCCACCTGCCTACAGGACACCATCCTGCAACTAGAATTTGGCAATAATATATACAACCATACTATGGACGCCAACGAGACCCAGGGCTTCTATTGGCTGTCGCTGTGTGAGGTAGGCGAGGGGGAAGTTCGTGTCTGGAATCGAGGCGGGAGCGGAGAGAGCGAGATCGTCACTAAACCCGTCAACTACACGGAAGATGGTTAAGTATCCTTAAGAGTAGACCTTTTTTACTAAGGTTTATTCGCCACCATGTTCCCATTTTCCCCTTATATCACATTCATTTACTTCTCCCGTTTATCTTGCTTATCTTCCCTTCTATATTCTTCTTTTCCTCTTCTCTGTCTAATGATATTCTATGTCATATCACGTTCATTTATCCAAATTTAATAGTTTATCTTTCGTCAAATTATGTCATCATTATTAAGGTTATCAATATATGTACATTATCTGTTATCATTAAAAATGTACATAAGAAAATATAGGCTTAAACCCATTTCTTACTCCCAAGGAAATTATGTAGGCCTAAACAATCATCCGTTTACCCTTAAGAAAATTATATAGGCATGCATTCTACCTCCTAATTCAGCGTTGTACTTCACTTCTCTTCCACAAGAAAAATATAAAAACCTATAGAACACCTTCCAGACAAGAAATGGCATAGGCCTAAATCACGTCTAGTTCTCTCACCAAGAAAATATAAACAATAACAATACTCAAAAATAATTAATGAGCTAAGCTTGATATGCAAAGCTTGATATACAAAGTTTGATATACAAAGTTTGATATACAAAGTTTGATATACAAAGCTTGATATACAAAGTTTGATATACAAAGCTCGATATGCAAAGCTTGATATACAAAGCTTGATATACAAAGTTTGATATACAAAGTTTGATATACAAAGTTTAATATACAAAGCTTGATATACAAAGTTTGATATACAAAGCTTGATATGCAAAGCTTGATATACAAAGCTTGATATACAAAGTTTGATATACAAAGTTTGACATACAAAGTTTGATATACAAAGCCTGATATGCAAAGCTTGATATACAAAGCTTGATATACAAAGCTTGATAGACAAAGCTTGATATACAAAGCTTGATATACAAAGCTTGATATGCAAAGCTTGATATACAAAGTTTGATATACAAAGCCTGATATGCAAAGCTTGATATACAAAGCTTGATATACAAAGCTTGATAGACAAAGCTTAATATACAAAGCTTGATATACAAAGCTTGATATACAAAGTTTGATATGCAAAGCTTGATATGCAAAGCTTGATATACAAAGCTTGATATACAAAGCTTGATATACAAAGCTTGATATACAAAGTTTGATATACAAAGCCTGATATGCAAAGATTGATATACAAAGCTTGATATACAAAGCTTGATATACAAAACTTGATATACAAAACTTGATATACAAAGCTTGATATACAAAGCTTGATATACAAAGCTTGATATACAAAGCTTGATATACAAAACTTGATATACAAAGCTTGATATACAAAGCTTGATATACAAAGCTTGATATACAAAGCTTGATATGCAAAGCTTGATATACAAAGCTTGATATACAAAGCTTGATATACAAAGCTTGATATACAAAGCTTGATATACAAAGTTTGATATACAAAGCTTGATATGCAAAGCTTGATATACAATGTTTGATATACAAAGCTTGATATGCAAAGCTTGATATACAAAGCTTGATATACAAAGCTTGATATACAAAGCTTGATACGCGAAGCTTGATATACAAAGCTTGATATACAAAGCTTGATATACAAAGTTTGATATACAAAGCTTGATATACAAAGCTTGATATACAAAGTTTGATATACAAAGCTTGATATACAAAGCTTGATATGCAAAGCTTGATATACAAAGCTTGATATACAAAGCTTGATATACAAAGCTTGATATACAAAGTTTGATATACAAAGTTTGATATACAAAGCTTGATATACAAAGCTTGATATACAAAGCTTGATATACAAAGTTTGATATACAAAGCTTGATATACAAAGCTTGATATACAAAGCTTGATATACAAAGCTTGATATAAAAAGCTTGATATGCAAAGCTTGATATACAAAGCTTGATATACAAAGTTTGATATACAAAGCTTGATATACAACGCTTGATATACAAAGCTTAATATACAAAGCTTGATATACAAAGTTTGATACAAAGCTTGATATACAAAGCTTGATATACAAAGTTTGATATACAAAGCTTGATATACAAAGCTTGATATACAAAGCTTGATATACAAAGCTTGATATACAAAGCTTGATATACAAAGCTTGATATACAAAGCTTGGTATACAACGCTTGATATACAAAGCTTGATATACAAAGCTTGATATACAAAGCTTGATATACAACGCTTGATATACAAAGTTTGATATACAAAGCTTGATATACAAAGCTTGATATACAAAGCTTGACATACAAAGCTTGATATACAAAACTTGATATACAAAACTTGATATACAAAGCTTGATATACAAAGCTTGATATACAAAGCTTGATATACAAAGCTTGATATACAAAGCTTGATATACAAAGCTTGATATACAAAGCTTGATATACAAAGTTTGATATACAAAGTTTGATATACAAAGCTTGATATACAAAGCTTGATATGCAAAGCTTGATATACAAAGCTTGATATACAAAGTTTGATATACAAAGCTTGATATACAAAGGTTGATATACAAAGCTTGATATACAAAGCTTGATATACAAAGTTTGATATACAAAGTTTGATATACAAAGCTTGATATACAAAGGTTGATATACAAAGCTTGATATACAAAGCTTGATATACAAAACTTGATTTATAAGACTGATTTAATTTAAAAGGAAAGTGTGATTTACGACGCTTCTTTATTTACAGGTAATGCTTAATTAAAAAGTTGAAATTTAAAGTAAAAATAAAATTCTTGGTTTACAAACAACGATTTATTTACTTACAAGGTTCGATTAGCAAGTCAGACTTAATTCATAAACAAGGCTTCAGTTAGGAGCTTATATAGTGGCTTACTTAAGTAATCCAAAGTATAAACTCTCAAACAAGCGAGAAGTGGTTAATATTCAGGGTAAATAGAACACTTGCTTTTCACTTCGTGTCTTACCGCGCGTGTACGTACAGACGTACACACACACACCCTCAAAAAAACAAGTATAGAAGACAAAGGACCCACGAAAATAAGGAAATCAGTCGAGCAGCCAGAAACGAATATTCACAGATAAGGAGGGAGGCCCAGCCGCAATATGAAAATGACAGCATCGAAAGCCAAGTGACCAAAAGCTTTTATACAGCCACATCAAGAGGAAAACAACAGGTAAGGACCAGGTAATCAGGATGAGGAAGAAATGAGTGGAGATCATAAGAAACGACCGACAAGTGTGTGAAGAAATCAACATGAGATTTTAGGAAGTATTTTCAATGGAGACAGAAAGGACTCCAGAATGCCATAATGGTGGGGTACATCAACAAGTGCTGGACACAGTACACACAACCGAAGAGGAGGTGAAGAGGCTGCTGAGTGAATTAGATACCTCAAAGGCGGTGGGACCCGACATCTCTCCGTGGGTCCTGAGAGAGAGAGCAGAGGCGCTGTGTGTGCCACTAACAACAATCTTCAACACATCTTTCGAAACAGGGCGGCTACCTGAGGTGTGGAAGGCAGCAAATGTAGTCCCAATTTTTAAGAAAGGAGACAGACACGAAGCATTTAACTACAGATCAGTGTCACTGACACGTATAGTATGCAAAGTTATGGAGAAGATTATCAGGAGAAGAGTGGTGGGGCACCTAGAAAGGATTGAGCTTATACAGGACAACCAGCACAAATCTGTTGGAGTTTTACAAGGTGACAGAAGGCAAGAGAGAGTGGATAGATTGCATTTTCTTGGTCTGTAAGAAGGTTTTTGACACAGTTCCACAAAAGAAATTAGTGCAAACACCAGAGGATCAGACAGGTGTAATAGGAAAGGCACTGCAATTGATCAGAAAACACCTGGCTGAAAGGCAACAACGAGTGATAGTACGTGACGAGGTGTCAGAGTGGGCGCCTGTGACGAGCGAATTTCCACAGGGGTCAGTCCTAGGACCGGTGCTGTTTCTGGTATATGTGAATGACATGACGGAAGGGATAGATTCAGAAATGTCCCTGTATGCAGACGATGTGACGCTAATAAGAATTCAATCGCATGAGGTTCAGGCAGGACTACAAAGGGATCTGGACTTGCTCAGGCCTGGTCCAGCAACTGCCTCCTGGAGTTTAACCCCACCAAGTGCAAAGTCATGAAAATTGAGGAAGGGCAAAGAAAACCGCAAAGTACAGGTTAGGGAGCCAAAGACTGCAAACCTCGCTCAAGGAAAAGGATCTTGAGGTGAATATAATACCGAGCAGATCACCTGAGGTGCACATCAACCAAATAACTGCTGCAGCATATGGACGACTAACAGGCTTAAGAATAGCGTTCTGACACTTCAGTAATGAATCGTTCAGGACTCTGTACACAGTGTATGCCAAGCCCATACTGGAGTATGCAGCACCAGTTTGGAACCCACACCTGATCAAGCACGTAAGGAAATTAGAGAATGTGCAAAGGTTTGCAACGAAACTAGTCTCGGAGCTAAGGAGCATGTCCAACGAGAAGAGGTTAAGGGAAATTGGCCTGACGACACTCGAGGACAGAAGAGAGAACGGGGACATGATAACGAGATATTAAATACTGAGTGAAAATGATAAGGTGGACAGAGACAGGATGTTCTAGAGATGGGACACAGCAACAAGGGGTCACAATTGGAAGTTGAAGACTCAGATGAGTCACAAGGATGTTAGGAAATATTTCCTATGTCATACAGTTGTCAGGAAGTGAAATTGTCTGAAGAGTGATATAGTGGAAGCTTTAAGAAGAGGTATGATAAAGCTTATGGAGCAGGGAGAGAATGGACCTAGTAGCGACCAGTATTGAGGCGAGGCCAGGAGCTATGACTCGACCTCTGCAACCACAATTAGGTGAGTACACACACACACACACACACACACACACACAAGAATTAGACTACAAGCCAGTGTCACTGACAAGCATAATATGTAGGGATGTGGAGAAGATTATCAGAAGAGCAGTGACGCTCCTGGAGAGGAGCGAATTCATAAACAACATCCAACACGGTTTTAAAGATGGCAAAACCTGTCTCAAAATTCTGCCATATTTTTATGACAAGGTAACGAAAGATATACAGGAGAGAAAGGCGTTGGATACCAGGTATATTTCTGGACTGTAAGAAGACATTCGATCCAATAACTTAAAAGAAACTGGGACAAAAGCAAGAGAAGCAAACAGGATTAACATGGAATTCACTATAATGGATCAAGGAATACTTAACAGGACAAAAACAACGAGCTATTGCCTGGATAGTGGGGTTCCACATTGATTAGCATTAGAACCAGTACTGTTTCCTGTGCAGTTAAAGGACATTGCAGAAGAAATACAGTCATAAGAACATAAGAACATAAGAATGTAGGAACACTGCAGAAGGCCTACTGGCCCATACGAGGCAGGTCCTTATCAAAACGACATCTACCTAAAGCTACTCAAGAAACAACTCCCGCACCCCCCAACACCAATCAAACCCAGCCCCTCCCACTCATATATTTGTCCAGTCTCTTCTTAAAGCTACCCAAGGTCCTAGCCTCTATCACCCCACTGGGAAGACTGTTCCACGCATCTACAACTCTGTTAGAAAACCAGTACTTACCTATGTCCTTTCTAAATCTAAATTTATCCAACTTAAATCCATTATTCCTGGTTCTTACCTGGTTCGACACCCTCAGTACTTTATTAATGTCTCCCTTTAACTTTATTAATGTCTCCCTGTCAGAGGTGCTCTTTTTCGCAAAAGTAAATATTAAAGAAAGAGCAGACCAATAAACGTTGTAAATGTATCTTGAAAAAGAAGAGAAAAGAAGTCTGGAAGCAGGTTACAAAGGCTGTAAACTAGTACGCCACAATCTGAGGAAGTTAATGAACCCAACTATGAAACGTGAAGAGCGCAGAATTGGGAACTCAAGAGGCAACTAGAAAAGGAAGGGGAGCTGAAGTGAAAGAATCAAGGAAGGAGTGGACCGACAGGAAACTGATGATAGCAGGGCTTAGGTACAAGATGGAATAAGAGTGGGGGGGGGGGGAAGTTCAGTGACTTTTGTAAAAAGATAGAGGAGAGTGTACGGAAGGTATCTACAGAGAACATAGATAAGACACATATGCAACAGTTAGGTATCTTTATTTCGAAACGTTTCGCCTACACAGTAGGCTTCTTCAGTCGAGTACAGAAAGGTTGATAGAAGCACCTTTCTGTACTCGACTGAAGAAGCCTACTGTGTAGGCGAAACGTTTCGAAATAAAGATACCTAACTGTTGCATATGTGTCTTACCTAACAATCTGTCGGTATTTCATACCATTTTAATGTTCAGAGAACATAGATTTGGAGAGAAGAGCTACAGTTCCTGAGGCTAGGGAACAAAGCCTGGAAGAGGATGTGAGGGAGCTGAGAATAACTAGAGGAAATGAAAGGAAGGGGTAATGAAATGGGAGCAAGAGCAGTAATAGCAGGTGAGGAGACAGAAGGAAGAGAAGCGGGAGCAGAAATACTCTCTGGCAATAGGGAAGCACAGATGATAATGGGAACAGCGAAGGAATTGCTCAAAACACAGAAATCTGGAAGGAATGAAAGTGGGAGGAAGAAAGAGATGGGTCATGATGAAAAATGGATGGTAGAGAAACAAGGGTTTCAATATATCATCAAACTTACAGGTGGAGTGGCCAAAGTGAACCAGAAGACAAATTTTCAGACTTGGAAATTACTCGGGAGGCAAAAATGTGCCCATTCAAAATGACTTTCAACAGTAATAGCACGAGACTGGATTATGCAACAGAAACCAAAATTAATGCACACGGAAAAATTTCAAATAGTGTACCTCGACCTGGACAGAACGAGAAAGGAGCAGGAACAATAGAGAGAATACTTTAAAGATGCTAGAGGCGGGAAGGGGAGCCAGGGTAAGCACTGACAGGTGTAGAACCTCTGCCTCCAAGGAAATACCATTCACACCCACCTCCACTAGAGCCTTAGTATTTTTCTCACTCAAACACAATAGCCCAAAACAAACTATTCCTACTCCCTCCCTACATCCACAGCCCTTACTTGTCTAGAGTCCAAGATCCTTCCTCAGAACGCCAGTAACTCAAATCCCAAGACTCGACTCTCCCTTAAACCCCAACCTCCCTATCCTCACCCATTTAATCCAAGATACTGACCCCTTTCAGTACAAGAAACCCACCTCCCCTCCCTTAGCTCAAACTATACGTTGCCTCCAGTAACGCTGACTCACGACTCACGTGCAAGGACCGAGAGTTCAGGAACTCGAGAACCGGAACACAGTGACATAAAGGAGTTTAAAATATAGTACACAAATGCAGATGGAATAACAAATAAGAGTGATGAATGGAATAAACGAAATATGGAGACATATCCAGACGTTACATTACTCATACAGGCGAAGCTTACAATGAAGACAGATGCGGTCTTGGGTATCAGATTTATGAGAAAAGACAGAGAGAATAGAGGAGGTGGAGTAGCAATGCTCAACAGAAACAGAGCTTTGAGATGAGAAGAATAAACAATGAGGAAGCAGATGACAAAATAGTAGACACATTTAAGACAGGGGCTCCAATGGTGATGATAGCAGTGATGTACAATCCTCCATCAAACACCAACATACCAAGACAAGAATATAACAGCAACACAACAATGGTTAATACACTAAATGAGGCGTGATCACGGAAGACTTTAACCACAAAGAAATAGACTGGAAGAACCTGGAGGCACACGGGGAACCAGAAACGAGGAGGACTAAGATGCTGGAGGTTATAATGGAAACTTCATGCACCAACAATATAGGGACACAACCAGAGAGCAAGAGAGAGAGAGAGAGAGAGAGAGAGAGAGAGAGAGAGAGAGAGAGAGAGAGAGAGAGAGAGAGAGAGAGAGAGAGAGAGAGAGAGAGAGAGAGAGAGAGAGAGAGAGAGAGAGAGAGAGAGAGAGAGAGAGAGAGAGAGAGAGAGAGAGAGAGAGAGAGAGAGAGAGAGAGAGGGAGATAATGAACCAGCAAAACTGGACCTTGTATTCAACCTGAGTGATACTGACGTAGGGGATATTAAATATGAAGTTCCTTTCAGAGCTACTGACCACATGGTTCTGAGTTTCGAATTCTCTGAGGAAGTAAATTTGTAGAAGCAACATTGTGAAGGACGAGAAAAGAAAAACTTCAGAAGAAGAGACTACACAGACATTAGCCAACTAATGAATAAAGTACAATGGAAAAGAGAACTAGAGGGGAAGACAGTGAATGTGTTGGCTTATGCGCCCAGCAAGTTCCGGAATGTAGAGGAGAAACTCATACCCAGGAACAAGGGAGGCAATGGGATAAAAAAGAGTGAGCCCAGGGTTTACCCAAAGGTGCACAGAGATTAAAGCCTAATGTGTTAGAGCACAGAAAAAATGCAGATGGTAAAAAACCTATAAAAAAAGGAATTGAGCAGATTCAGAAATGAATATGTACGAGTAAGAAGAGAGGCTTAATGACAGTTTGAGAATGACAGCACTGAAAGCCAATTTTGTTATATAGCCACATCAGGAGGAAGAAAACAGTAAAAGACAGAAGTACTGTGTGAACCACTAACAACAATTTTCAACATTTCAATTGACTCAGGGCAGCTACCATAGGTGCGGAAGATAGCAAATGTAGTTACAATATTTAAGAAAGGGGATAAATATGTATAATTAAAATGTGTATTATTAAACTATAGACCAGTGTGCCTAACATGCATAATATGCATGCCAGGCACAACTTATGGTTATAGTTATTATTATAAAGAAGATAATGAGGAGAACATTAGTGTAGCATCTAAAGAGGAATGGATTCATAACTAACAACCATCATGGATTTAGAGATTTTATTTCCTGTGCAAGTGCAAAATAATGAAGATTGGGGAATAGCAAAGAAGACCGCAGACGGAGTACTGGCTCGGTGGGCAAAGGCTGCAGAACTCACTCAAGAAGGACCTCGGGTTGAGTACTGAATCAACCAGACATATCGCCCGAGACTCAAGTCAACCAAAGAACTGCTGCAGCAAATGCTAGTCTTAAAAATCTAAGACTAGCTTCAGAAATCTAAGTACGGGGTCATTCACGACACTGTACACCGTGTACGTCAGATCCAAATTGAAGTATGCAGGAACAGTATGGAACCCGCACGTGGTCAAACATGTCAAGAAATTGGAGAAAATGTAGAATTTTGGAACGATTCTAGTGCAGGACCTAAGGGATGTGTCCCATTTGAAGAGAATAATGGAATTAAACCTGATGAAAAGAGGACTAAGGGTTATATAACAACGTACAAAATACTGAGACTCAATAGGGTGGACAGGGAGAGATTGTTTAGGAGACAGGAAAGAGGAACACAAGGGCACAACTGGCAGCTGACAATGCAGTGACAGATGTTTAAAAGTATTTCACCACTCTAGTCAGGAAGTGGAACTACCTGGGCAGTGGCGTGCTAAAGGCAGGATCCATACATAGCTTTAAGAAGAGGAACAATAAGCCTCTCAGAGACAGGAGAGTGTGAACTCAGAAGCGGTTAGCGAAGAGGCGGGGCCAGGAGTTAAGACTCGAACCCTTGCAACCACACACACACATTCACACGCGCCCACACACACACACAGATAATAATAATAATAATAATAATAATAATAATAATAATAATAATAATAATAATAATTACAGACTTGGTGCTGATCGTGGATAAATTAACGCTGACGCCTGGTTGCGGAGAGATAACAGCAACGTGGTCTTACAACCACGTGTGCTGGGCAGCAACCCACTTCATTTTGAAGATAGCATCCCCTTTGAACTATTTCTCCACGAAGGATACAAGCGTCACATCTCATGTCTTCAAAGATCTGAATTTGGGCGAGTATTACACTGTGAGCGTCACTCCCTTAGATAAGGACAATTTCCCCGTGGGATATGAAATTGGCAAAAATGTCTACACTCTTGAAGGTAGTAATCTCTGAACTTTGTGATGGTTGATATATACAACTATAGCTTGGCTGCGAGAATGGAACGTTTGAAAAGCCATACCCCGGCCGGGATTGAACCCGCGGTCAGAGAGTCTCAAAACTCCAGACCGTCGCGACGGTCTGGAGTTTTGAGACTCTCTGACCGCGGGTTCAATCCCGGCCGGGGTATGGTTTGTTTGCAATCGTGTCATTACGATTTCGTGAGTCATAGAACGTTTGACTCACCATATTGTGCCATACAGGTAAAACTTGCGATTTTGGCTTAAATTTCAGCGCTCTTCTTTGCCGAAAAAGACAAGCGAAAATTTGTGTATACAATAATCTCGCAAAAATCATTCTGAACCTAACGAAAAAATATATTTCATTATGTTTGTTTATTATTAAATTATTGTAAACTTATCTAAAATATATTCAGCTGGATTATGCTAAATTAAATTGCCCTTGTTATAATAAGATTAGGTAAGTTTTCGAAGGTTTCTTTCGGTACAAAATTATTAATTTTTACATTAACATAAATGTAAAAATATAACGTATAAGTAAATATAAGCAAGTGTAAGGGAAAATTTTAGAAAGAACTTAAATTTAAATGAGTTCTTGCTAACTGACCAGTTTTACATATTCGGCACGACATATATATATATATATATATATATATATATATATATATATATATATATATATATATATATATATATATATATATATATATATATATATATATATATAAGAAAACTCAGATGAGTATATATATATAAACGTGCATGCATGTGTAGTGTGACCTAATTGTTAGTAAAAGTAGCAAGATATACCTGTCATCTTGTTAGTGTGTGTAAAGCGAAAAAGTTGAAAGTGAAGATAGATAAGAGTAAGGGGATGAGTTTGGTAAAGAAAATTTGGATATCACATTGGAGGGAAGGAGTATAGAAGAAGTGAAAATGTGTTCAGATATTTGGGAGCAGACCTGTTAGCAGATGGATTTATGAAGGACGAGGTTAACCATAGGATTCATGAAGGAAGAAAGGTGAGTGGTGCGTTGAGGTATCTGTGGAGACAATAAAAGGTTATTCAAGGAGGCAAAGAAGGGAATGTACGAAAGTACGGTAGTACCAACAATTTTATACGGGTGTGAAGCATGGGCTGTAAATGTTGCAGCAAGAAGGAGGCTGGAGGCAGTAGAGATGTCGTGTCTAAGGGTAATGTGTGGTGTAAATATTATGCAGAGAAATTGTAGTGTGGAAATGTGGAGGAAGTGTAGAGTTACTAAAGAGGGCTGAAGACTGGTTGTTGAGGTGGCTTTGTCATTTAGAGAGGGTAGATCAAAATAGGATGACTTTGTGGGTGTATAAATCTGTAGTGGAGGGGAGGAGTAGGGGTGGTCCTAGGACAGGATGGAGGGAGGGGGTAATAGAGGGTTTTATGTGCAAGGGGCTTGCACATACAACAATAGTTTATGGGACCTGTCGAGCTGTTCTAGTGTGAAGAAGGTAATATTTTGTAAAGGAAGGGAAACCGATCCTGGAGGTGCGTAATACAATTCCTGCACTTTAAAAGAAGGGTTGAAGATATTGGCTGTTTGGAGTAACATCCAGACTGTCATATCTGCGTGCCTCTGCAGAGACAGTGATATTTAGGTGCCCTGTGGCCTGGTGGCAAAAGCTCTCACTTCACACGCTGAGGGTCCAGGTTCGATTCCCGGCAAAGGGTGGAAACATTGGGGGTGTTTCCTTACATCAGTTGTCCATGTTCGCCCATCAGTAATAATGGTACCTGAGTGGTACCTGACTGTTGTGGGTCGCATCCTGGAACAAAAGTGACCTAATTTGCCGAAATGCTCTGCATAAAAATGCTTTATATATACGTAATAGTATATTATTGATGTCAGCTAGGCCTGTATACCTTGTACTTGTAGAAATAAAGATATTATTATTATTATTGTGTGAGTGATGGTTAAAGCGTTTCTTTTCTGGGTCACCCTGCCTCGGTGGGAGACGGCATGCATATATATATATATATATATATATATATATATATATATATATATATATATATATATATATATATATATATATATATATATATATATATATATATATATATATATATAAATATATATATATGCAAAGCAACCACTGTGAAAGAATAGTGAAATTCCAAGCGCTTTCGTCACTTCTCTTGATAATGTGAGTAGTCACGAAGGCGTTTGAAATTTCACTATTTTTTCACAGTGGTTATTTTCATATTCTGATATAACCTATTTACTGTGATCTCATGTATATGTATGTGTATATATATATATATATTTATATATATATATATATATATATATATATATATATATATATATATATATATATATATATATATATATATATATATATATATATATATGTATGTATATGTAGGAGAAGGAAGGCGGGGAAGAGGTCGTCCTCGAAAAGGTTGGAAGGAAGGGGTAAGGGAGGTTTTGTGGGCGATTGGCTTGGACTTCCAGCAGGCGTGCATGAGCGTGTTCGATAGGAGTGAATGGAGACGAATGGTATTTGGGACCTGACGATCTGTTGGAGTGTGAGCAGGGTAATATTTAGTGAAGGGATTCAGGGAAACCGGTTATTTTTATATAGCCGGACTTGAGTCCTGGAAATGGGAAGTACAATGCCTGCACTTTAAAGGAGGGGTTCGGGATATTAGCAGTTTGGAGAGATATATTGTGTATCTTTATACGTATATGCTTCTAAACTGTTATATTGTGAGCACCTCTGCAAAAACAGTGATTATGTGTGAGTGAGGTGAAAGTGTTGAATGATGATGAAAGTATTTTCTTTTTGGGTATTTTCATTCTTTTTGGGTCACCCTGCCTCGGTGGGAGACAGCCGACTTGTTAAAAAAAAATATATGTACATATGAAATGTCGTGCCGAATAGGTAAAATTGGTCAATTAACAAGAACTTCTTTAAAATTAAGTCCTTTCTAAAAGTTTCTCTTATACGTTTAAAGATATATATATTCTTTTAATTTATGTTAAAGTGAAAACTAATTATTTTGTACCAAAAGCACCTTAGAAAACTTACCTAACCTTATCATAACAAGCGCAATTTAATTTAGGCCACCAGGCCCGGTGGCCTTGGGGCTAAATCTCTTGCTTCACACACGGAGGGCCCGGGTTCGATTCCCGGCGGGTGGAAACATTCGACACGTTTCCTTACACCTGTTGTCCTGTTCACCTAGCAGCAAATAGGTACCTGGGTGTTAGTCGACTGGTGTGGGTCGCATCTTGGGGGACAAGATTAAGGACCCCAATGGAAATAAGTTAGACAGTCCTCGATGACGCACTGACTTTCTTGGGTTATCCTGGGTAGCTAACCCTCCGGGGTTAAAAATCCGAGCGAAATCTTGTCTTATCTTAATACGTAATTTACACAATGAAATATATTTTATTTCGTTAGGTTCAGAATTATTTTTGCGAAATTATTGCATGCACAAATTTCGCTTGCCTATATATATATATATATATATATATATATATATATATATATATATATGTATATATATATATATATATATATATTATATATTATATATATATATTTATACATATATATATATATATATATATATATATGTCGTGCCGAATAGGCAGAACTTGCGATCTTGGCTTAAATAGCAACGCTCATCTTGCCATATAGGACAAGCAAAAATTTGTGTATGCAATAATTTCGCCAAAATCATTCTTAACCTAACGAAAAAAATATATTTCACTGTTTGTTTAGTATTAAATTATTGTAAACAAATCTAAAATATATTTAGTTTGGTTAGGCTAAAATAAATTGTTCTTGTTATAATAAGGTTAGGTAAGTTTTCTAAGATTCTTTTGTTGCAAAATTAAAATTTTTTACATTAACATTAATGAAAAAAATATATCTTTAAACGAATAAGAGAATTTTAGAAAGGATTTAATTTTAAATGAGTTCTTGCTAATTGACCAGTTTTACATGTTCGGCACGACATATATATATATATTATATATATATATATATATATATATATATATATATATATATATATATATATATATATTATATATATAAGTAGTGATGATTTCTACAGAGTGGCTCCCACGATACGGTCTCCACGGTACGGTCTCCTCTCAGCAGTCTCCTCCCGAAAGGTCTGCGGCTGAGCGGTCTCCTTTTCACACCTTTATGCTAATGACCCCCACCCACGACCCCCACCCACGACCCCCACCCATGACCCCACCCACGACCCCCACCCTCGACCCCCCCCTTGACCACCTCGCCCTCAACCCACGACCCCCACCTTCGACCCCACCCACGACCCCCGCCCGACCGGGGCCCGCCTGCGCCCGCCCGCGCCCGCCCGCGCCTTCTGCAGCGTCGTCCGGATCGCCCCCACCCCCCCGAATTTTTTTCCGATTTTTTTCAATTTTTTTTTAATTTCTTGTGCTCTCCAATTCCTCGCATCAAGTTTTTCTCGATATCAATAATACAAAGACTCCACTTCCTTGGATCAAGTTTTTTGGGATTCCCCCTCTGTGGGTATGCATTCAAAATGGACTCCCACTTGCATCCCAAATTCCCTGCTCCAATTCCTCGGATCAAGTTTTTCTCGATATCAATAATACAAAGATTTCCCCCATCATTCACTTCTACCCCAAAATTTCTCCTCCATCTCCTTGGATCAAGTTTTTCTCAATAACAACTTTTTGAGGTTCTCCTTCCCACTTTCACCCCCATCCCAAAATTTCTGCTCTACTTCCTTGGATCAAGTTTTTCTCGATATCAAATAATACAAAGACTCCATCTCCTTGGATCAAGTTTTTTTAATTCCCCCCTCTGGGGGTAAGCATTCAAATGAACTCCTCCTATGGGGCATGGTACTTTCTCTTACTACAGGTCTAAACAAGTGTGACGTCACCCCACCTGTGTTTACTCGGCGGCGGTCAGTGACGTCACGCAATGACCTCACACACAGGCTGAATCTTGTCGACTTCCCCCTATGTCAGTGACGTCACGTGATGACCCCACACACAGGCTGAATCTTGTCGAGCAGACAATAAAATGCAGAATAACACTAATACACAATATTTTCATTTATTTATTATACAACCAATGCATTTCATATACATCCAACAAAAAAAAATCATTGAAAAAAGGTACAATTCATTGACTAAAATCAACATATTTTTCTCTTGAAGAAATTCTATGCATTTTGTTCTGGAACTTCTTCGTCGTCACCATCTCAGTATTACACATTTCATATACAACATAGGGAAAACATTACACATTTTGACTCTTAACCCAGGATAACCCAAATAATTCCATTTTTTCGTTAATACCCACAACAATTCACAATTTCTTTACAAAAGATTCACTCTCCTCAAGTCTAGATAATTTTCTCGTTTTAACTATTTCATCAGAAAAAGTCCGGCGAATCTTAACTGACCGATCTCAGATAACATCTCAGGTCACTCCCCCACGAAGTAACCTTCTCTCCTTACCCCTTCTCCCCGCCCTCCCAAACCCTCACACTCCCACCAACATCTCACAATTTTCACTCATAACCGCAATTTTTCTCGTTTTAACTATTTCATCAGAAAGTCACCACAACACTTACAACTTATAACCACTTTTCACTAGTCACAATTTTACATATTACGAAGTTAACACACCACTTTACTTTTAACAGCGCCATAAAACACCATCAGTTACCTTTGAATACTCCAAAAACATCATTCGAACACAGCCAAATCACCACTGAATACTCCCAGATCACCTTCATAAATACTCTTGCACATCATTTGAACACCTTCAAAAACACCTTTGAATAGTCTCAAACACCATTTGAGTACTCCCAAATACACCACTGAATACTACTAAAACACCACTGAATACAGTCAAAATACCACCAAAATCACAGACTAACACCCATTTTCACACAAATCCCCTCAAATCACTATAACCAAGACAATTACCAATTTCTATGAGTACACTCACCTCCAATTAAGATATAACATGAGCGCAAAAAACATGAACACAACCCACAACACCCACAACAACCCACTTATAACATCTTTTTTGGTATCTCTAGTTCGACAACACCCACAACCCACATCACTCACAACCCACAACACCCACAACCCACATCACCCACAACAACAACCCACATATAACATCTTTTCGGTATCTCTAGTTCGACAACAACACCCACATCCCACAACACCCACAACCCACATCACTCACACCCCACAACACCCAAAACAACAACCCACAACTCATAACCACTTTTCAGCATCTCTAGTTCGACAACAACACCCACAACCCACATTACTCACAACCCACAACAACAACCCACTTATAACATCCATTTTGGCATCTCTAGTTCGACAACAACACCCACAACACCCCACAACCCACAACATCCACAACAACAACCCACTTATAACATCTTTTTCGATATCTCTAGTTCGACAACAATACCCACAACCCTCATCACTTACCAATTTATTCACAATTTTTCCTCTATCGATACAAATTTTTCCCATTCTTTTTACTGAATCTTAAATGTAATACACATTCCTCCCTACATTACTAAAATTCTAATAAAATCCTCTCCATACCCATCTCCTTGTATCCACGTAAATTTATATTATACTCACAACAACTAATCTCACTACCCAACTACTGCGACATGTTTCAACTCCCTCCATTCTTTTCCAATATATCATAACTTTTCACTTCTTTAATTTCTTTTCAAATATTCACACATTACCTTTATTTTCAGTAAAATCCCCCCTCCCCATATTTCATTAAATTTCTAATACAACCCTCCCCATACCCCTTTCCATCTCACCCACATTTCTTCACATCCACTCACCCATCTCCCAACACACCTCTTCTGAACACACACAAAAATCACATTTCACATCCACAAATGCATCTCATCACCCATCTCAAATCCACTAAAATCACTGTATCCAAGATATTCACAAAACTCTATGACCACCTAACACACACACACACACACACACACACACACACACACACACACACCTCACTTTACTTTGAACACCTTCAAAACACTCTCATACATCATCATTTGAGACCACCTTTTCTCAATATCTCTTAAGAAATATTCTCTCATCCACAACCTTTATCATCTCACTACAGAACAACCCCAAGATTACTTCGAACACTCTCATAAATCATTTGAATGCTCACATAAACACCTTTGAACATTTCCATATAACACTGAAGCACTTCCAAAATATCATTTTGAATACTCCCAAATAAGATTTATCATCTCTAATTTATCTACACTTACACATTTCATTAAATTACAACTCATCCACCATACTACTCCCTCAGTCTCCAGACTTTACAACATTATCACAAAAACTAACTCATACACTTATGACATGAGACATTTTACCAAAACTAACACAAACACACCCACACACACCACACTTTACTTTGTACAACACCAAAAACAACATCGATTACCTTTGATTACTCCAAAAACATCAAGTGAACACATTCAAAAACATCAACAAACTCCTTTGAATACTCCCAAAACACCACTGAATACTACCAAAACAGCACCGAATACTGCCCAAACACTAAAAATCACCAGAAACTAAGATCAACACCACCAACTAACACCCATTTTATAGAAATCCCCTCAAATCACTATAGTCAAGACGATCCCACTCACCTCAGACTATTATATAACATGAGCGCAAAAAAAAAACTCATAAATCATTTGAATACTCACAAAAAAACACCTTTGAACATTTCCAAACAACACCGAAAACACTTACAACAGGATCACCACCATCTGAAAACATAACATGTACACACACACAAAAAAAAAAAAAAAAAAAACTAAGTCATCCATCAACTATAATCAATGACCACTCTCCTCAAAACCACTAAGATCGCAGAAAACACTCATTTTTATAAACATTCACACAAAAAATCACAATCACCAACTCCATACAATATCTAATACACTCCCCTCACTGCCACCAACACATACCAGCACAGATAGGGATACATCCCATGACATCACACTCCATCCTGTGTTTACTTGGCGATCAGCGACGTCACACCCAAACACCTTGTTTCACCCTGTTATATCTCCAATATCTAAGATCACCACAATCAAGACGTTTACCAAATTCTATAACCCCACCACTAAGATCACACATTTTTGTACACATTCTCTTAAAACATCATCATAACGAAGATCACTAAAACTATCTATACTTTTACTAAGATCACATAACATTTTGTCTTCTCTAACTCACTCACCAATTTACATTCTCATTCACACTTACACATTTCATTAACCGAAATTACATTTCATCCACCAGACTCCTCCCTCATTCTCCAGACTTTACAACATTAGCACAAAAAAAAAAAACTAACTCATACACTTATGACATGAGACATTACCATAACTAATACACTAACTAACTTTGAACCAACTCTAAACAGCACCAAAACAAATACTCTGCACATCATTTGAACACCTTCAAAAACACCATCAAACACCTCCAAATACTCCCAAAACACTACTGAAAACTACCAAATCACCACTGAATACTACCAAAACACCATCAAAATCACCAGAAACTAAGTTTAGCATCACCTGCTAACACCCATTTATAGAAATCCCCTCAAATCACGTTAACCAAGAACTCCCTCCCCATGGGTGCAAAAAAAAAAAAAAAAAACATGAACACTTAGTACATGATCACCATCAACTGAAAACATGTCTTGTACACACATGAATCTATGACAACCACCAACAACAAAACACCCATATTCACTTACCTCAAAAATCATTAATATCACAGAAAACACTCATTTTTTATAAACATTCACACAAAAAATCATATTTGAAATATCGAAGCGCATTCACCTCACTACCACCAACACACGATGTCACACCTCACAGGACCGGCGAGGTCACGTCCAGTGAAGTCACACTCCCATCTGTGTTTACTTGGTGGTCAGTAACATCATACCCAACCCTCCTTGTTTAATCCTGTTGTACCCACAATATCTAAGAACACTATAACCAAGACGATTACCAGATTTATGATCCCACCACTAAGATCACAGAAAAACACTCATTTTTATAAACATTCACAAAAAAATTACGATCAGCAATTCCATATCATGTTTACCATCATCTATCAACACTCATCACCAAGATCACCAAAAATCTAAGATCATGCATCGCAAAACTACTATGATCACTGAAAACTTATTTTTTAAACATTCGCACAAAAATAAGGCATACACAAAAAATACCACGACACTTCCACCAACATCTATAACATAACATGAGCACTATAACATATCATCATTACAAAAAAAAAAAAAAAAAAAAAAAAAAAAAAAATACACAGACACCCGCAACTTATACATTTCAATCACAAATTTAAGGCACGAGACATACACACCAAATCTAAGACATTCACCTCCAACTAAGACATACACATTATAACTAAGACATACACCAAAACCTATACTTGACATATTAACAATAAATATAAGACATAAGCACAAAAAAAATTTATCATGTCATGAAACATTACAAGAACTAAGTCACACACCTCCAACTAATACACAATCACTTTACTAAGTTCATGTTAACTATTCATCAACAAAAAATATTAATACAATTTACCAACCAAATTTATGTTATAATCATCGAAACAAACTGTTTTACACATTTTTTTCTCAAACTGAATATTCATACCGCATTTATCATTTCTCACCTATGTTGCATATCACATTCCTCACCCTCATCATCCCTGAAACATCCTTTCTTATTCATCCGTATATCACCTAGAGTTGTTTTAACCCCGACGACCCATCACAACGTAGGAGACAGAGCAACCATCACCACTCCAACACCACCTACTACACTCTGTCTCCTAATGTCATGATGGGTCGTCGGGGTTAAAACATCTCTAGGAGATGTGGGTGGGGGTCGTGGGTGAGGTCATTAGCATAAAGGTGTGAAACGGAGACCGCTCAGCCGCAGCTGTGCCGGAAAGAAGGGGAAAGAGGCTAGCCTCAATGATAATTAAATCCTTAAGAGATTTTCCTAGAGTTGATAACCTCATTCACCTTCCCCGTCAACACAAAAAAGGGAGAGGCAGAACCCCCACTCACTCTACTGACAGTGAAAAAGTCAGAGTCCAGGTGAGCAAGAAAATTGAAGAGGGCAACACAGTGGGGGCAATCAGAATTATTACCAGTGAAGATACAGTTGCTCCCAGGGATGCTGACACGGCTGAAGCACTTAGAGGAAAGCACCCTGCTAGGGAAACCAGTGGCACCAACAGTTCCAACACCTCTGTCCTCACTATGGAACCATTGATTGTGAAAGACTCAGACATTTACAAAGCAATAATGTCGTTCCCATCTGGCTCTGCTGGGGGTTACACTGGAATAAGGCCACAGCATTTAAAGGAAATGGTTAATCCAGTTATTGGGGAAATTGCAGAGACACTGCTTTCAGAGATCACAAGGTTCGTCAACAATTCCTTGGCTGGTCTGATTCCTGATGAAATTAGACCTTTATTTTTTGGTGCAACACTTTGTGCACTTAAAAAGAAGGATGGAGGAATTCGGCCAATTGCAGTAGGCAACACGTTACGCCGCCTCGTATCCAAAGCTGCTGTCCGAAGTATTCGTGCACAGGCAGCCATGATGCTTCAACCAAACCAGCTTGGCTTTGGGGTCTCTCAAGGAAGTGAAGCAGCGGTTCATGCAACAAGGGCGTATATCAACAACCTGCCTGAGGACAATGCAGTGGTAAAATTAGATTTCAAGAATGCGTTCAATCTCCTGAAAAGAGACGTGGTATTAGCAGCAGTACAAGAACATTTCCCTGGTCTCTTCCCTTTTGTTTCAGCTGGGTATAGCAAGGAATCAATGCTTCTCTTTGGAGAGCATGAAATCACATCATCGGAGGGTGTCCAACAAGGAGATCCTCTTGCACCATTTCTCTTCTGTATTGCAGTTAGGGAAATCACAGTCAGACTGACCAGTGAGCTAAACATCTGGTTCCTAGATGATGGCACACTAGCAGGTACAAAGGAGTCCCTCCTACATGACCTTACACAGGTAATGACACGGGGACAGGAAATGGGTCTCATCCTGAATCCATCCAAATGTGAAATCATCTCAGTCAGTCAACAAGTGATAAATGCAGTGAGATCAAAACTACCAGGAGCAGCAGTCATTGCCCCCACAAATAGTGTCTTGCTAGGAGCACCTCTGGGAAGCAATGCCATTGACACAATTCTCAGGAAGAAATTGGAAGAGTTAAGGAGAATGGAACAACGAATAGGCAATCTGGACACCCACGATGCCTTGTACCTTCTCACAAAGTGCTTGAGTCTGCCCAGGTTGACATATTTCCTAAGATGTGCACCTTCATATGATAACCCTATACTGCACGAATATGACAGTATTCTGAGGCAGATTTTTACGAAAGTACTTAACCTTACTCTAGAAGACGGGCAGTGGAACCAAGCTACACTTCCAGTCAGACTAGGAGGCATTGGTGTCCGCAAGTCATCACAGATTGCGTTACCTGCTTTTCTGTCCTCGTGTATTGCATCCAGAGAGCTTGTAGCAGCGATTCTCCCTGAACATCTTAGGGACAAGATTGGAGTCCAGGACCAAAAATTCATTGACGGAGCAATGATCTGGGATAATCTAACGGGCTCTGAAACCAGACCTGCTCCCCCCAACAACTACAAACAATCGCACTGGGATGGTCCAATAGTGGAAAATATTGCCTCAACAATGCTCCAGAGTGTGTCAGGGAAGGATAGAGCCCGCCTCCTGGCAGTGAGAGCCCCTCATGCTGGGGACTTTCTGTTGGCTGTTCCCAACTCCAGCCTTGGCACACGCCTCGACCCACAGACCATCCGCATCGGTATTGCCCTTCGACTTGCCGCCCCTATTCTCGCCGAACACAGGTGTATTTGTGGCAGTGAAGCAGCAGACCGATTCGGGTACCATGGTCTTGTGTGCCGTAAATCCGAGGGAAAGATTGCAAGACATGAGGAGGTTAATAACATTATCAAGAGGAGCCTCACAACAGCTGGATGCCCAGCAGTAAGGGAGCCACCCCAACTATGCAGATCTGATGGCAGCCAGAAGCATCCAGATGGTATCACCCTTCAAGCCTGAACAGATGGGAAGCAGGTGGTGTGGGACTATACATGTGCATCTACCTTGGCTGATACCTATCTCCAATACACCAGGGAGGAAGGAGGGGCAGCTGCCAGCTTCAGGGAGTCCCAAAAGTCTAGAAAATATGGAGAACTTGCCCATCATTATATGTTTGTTCCCATAGGCTCAGAGACCCTTGGCTCATGGGGAAAGAGTGCATCTAATTTCCTTAAGGAGCTGGGAAAAAGACTCATCAGGGTAACTAGGGATCTCAGGGCAGCTAGTTTTCTGTTCCAGCGGCTCAGTGCGGCTGTTCAAAGGGGTAATGCATGCTGCATTTTGGGCACACGCCCCAGCTCTGAGGAGCTGGATGAGATTTTCGCCTTATAATCGGTGATACACACGTAACAACATGTACCGTATATGCCACCTTTATATTAACAATGTATCTCTTAAATCTTCTGTACCATATTATGTAATAAAATATTCCTATTGGTAAAAAAAAAAATAGTTTAAAAGATGGGGTGGTAGGGGAAGTGGAAAATTCAAACGGCTTCAGGAAGAAATCCAAATATTCTTCCTTGAAGCCTTTTTATACACTTCTCCGAGGCTATGGGTCCCACAATTTACACCAGAGGTGGACCCCATTATGATTTTTAAATATATATATATATATATATATATATATATATATATATATATATATATATATATATATATATATATATATATATATATATATATATATATATATAAATATATATAAATATATATAATACATATATATATATATAAATATATATATAATATATATATATATATATAAATATATATATATTATATATATATATATATATATATATATATATATATATATATATATATATATATATATATATATATATATATATATATATATATAAAATTGTGAAGACTGAGTCACAATACCATTACAAGGACAATTCATAGTTAACCCATACTTATCATAGGAAATTTCGAATAGAGCTTCCACCCCTAGTGTGGGATAGTCGTGATCTAAAAACAATGGGCTCGAGACGCTGTCAGTGGCCCTAAAAACACCAACAAGATCTAAAAATATCATTTTGACAAATAGTAATAATCCGATAGAGCATAAAATAATTATTTTTTCTCATGACTATTCATCACCTTTAAACCAATTTTTCTGGGTGGCGTCGACGACCAGAGGGCATAAGTAACTTAGTGACGGAAGCGCAGTGTCCCTGCGCCATCTACGTCAGCTGGGAACCTTCAACTTGTTGCACCAATCAAACCTTGTACACAGTAACACTCCAGGATTACAATTTTATAAACACTAGCGATGTCAGCAGAAACACCAGCTACAAGTTTGAGGACCTGATTGAGGACGAACAATACCATGTGTGTGTTACTGTTAGTGGAAAGGATTCCAAGGAGTGTGTATACGTTGATACGGTTATGCCAGGTTAGTATAACTTTTACCCATACTTTTTCTCAACAATGATTTAAAGTTAATTGTTCATCTTGGAGTTTCTCACTCGTAAATCGTCGTAAAGCTCTTTGATATATTTCTCCCCCCCCCCCCACAAACATACGCACACGCAAGAAATATTATTTCTCTTACAAATATAAATTACCTAAGAGATAACCAGTCAATTTTGAAAAAGGAAATTCACCTCCAATTCGTCTTTAGGTCCTGATGTGGGGGTGCAGAAAGGCCCAGGTGACACCCTAATTGTTACCATAGGGACTAGCTATTGGTGTTACGACTGTGCATACAACGTGTCTTGGGGCCCCAACCTTGAGAACTTTATCATCACTACGGACCAACAGAACAGTATCGATACGTACAACACCAGCGCGGAGGAACTTAGAGTTTGTGCATCGATTATTAGCATGGACGATGGCAGATTCAGCTGCATGGTCTGCAGAGATAATTCTTCCCTTCCAACTACTGCTCCCAGTCACCGTTCAGGTAAGTAACAATGCTCTTCTAATTTGTTTCAGAAGCAGGTAAATTGTTATTTTATACAAATGATATGAAAAAGATCCTGATAACTTTTCATAACATACAATTTAAAGTGGACATTCTTAACATTACGATCCGTTGTGGACCAATATTAGTTCAGCTGTGAGAAAGAAGACAAAACTGAGTTCACACACACACATATACAAGTCCGTTCTAAAAAATTTCTCTTATACGTTTAAAGATAATTTTTTTCAAAAGAATCTTAGAGAACTTAACTAACCACATTACAATAAGCGCAATTTAATTTAGCCTAATCCAACCAAACATATTTTAGATAAGTTTACAATACTTTAATAATAAACAAACAATGAAATATATTTTTTTCGTTAGGTTCCGAATTATTTTTTGCGAAATCATTGCATACACAAATTTTCGCTTTTCTTATATGGCAAGATGAGCGTTGCTATTGAAGTCTAAATAGCAAGTGTGTGTGTATGTGTGTGTGTGTGTGTGTGTGTGTGTGTGTGTGTGTGTGTGTGTGTGTGTGTGTGCATGGAGAAGCCTCATGGAGATTTCAAGATTTAGCTCAAAGTCTACGTTTCTCTTCATTCACTTCATCTGCCCCGCATTCATCGTTATTGTTATTATTTTTATTATTATTTTTATTTTATTAGTATTATTATGCATTCTTTGCAGACAACGTGATCATAATTGTGTGTAGTGTGTCGGCAGGAGTCCTAGTGCTTGGTCTTGTGATCGGTGGCATCATCTGGTTACAACAAAAAAACAAACATCCCAGTGGTGTCACTCAGGCCAGTGGTCCCGCTCCGGATAACATTCATCATATTTAGATCCACTGCACTTTGATACATACGGGAAAACTTAATTAGTGTCAGACCACTTTTGTAGGGCTCACCTTCACTTTTTTTGTGTCATTTCGGTGTGGCACGAATTTTGAAAGTTTCCTATTATTTGCTACTGAAAATCTGGGAGTGCCATATTTATCTCTGTGAGTAGGAGACGTTCTTACAGACCACAAGAATTTTCTGACCTAAGGTCTACAGCATCAACAATGTAATATAGGCAGTGGTGTTAATACACCTGCGCAAAAAACTAGTTTAATTATTGATCATCTAGACTATTGTTTATCATAAAGTCCCGTGTGCATCACCATTACTGTATATAACATTAATGCTATTGTTCAGTCTTAAATTCTGACTACGAATTCTTTTATTTTCAGGTTCCCATCTCTTGAAACAATGTACTATTAATCTAACTAACAATACATATGTGAATTAATGAGAGAAAAGAAATGATTTCAAATGCCAGAACAATACTCTAAAGAACAGCGACTATTCATTTGTAAGAAGTATTAAAAGAATTCATAAATAACGTCTGATTAATAAAATTAACATACAGCGTTAGCTTTTCCCTTCTGCAAGCAGATTTTCATCCCGTCATCACTCCTCAAAGTCTCTAGTCCTTGTATAATGATTTTAATGAGAGTACAGCTCTACTGAGACAGCATTCTCTGGTCTGAAGTTACCTGTCATCGGCACTGATAATTCCCAATGGTTGTACCAAGAGTAATGCAGAAAAAAACATCATGCAATTCAACATCAATCAAGCATTGGGTTGTGACATTCTCTTATACATCATTCAGTCTGACTTCATCCAAAGTTAAACAGAGCACTTCTGAATTTCCTAAAGTTATACAGTATGAGATTTTTGATAGTCCAGTTTGATCAAAATTGCAACAAATCCAAATTTTAATAAAATATTTATTTTATTGATATACATGCTCACAAACTAAAGTGAAAGGGTACTATCCGGGCCCTAAGACTCATCATTAATTAAAGGAAGAGGCATATATTTTCATCGTGATAATTAAAGGGAAATAAAAAAATTCACACAATTTTAGACATAAAATGGTTAAACTGGGTCCTACCCACTTGAATTTCTCTCTCCACTTTCGTCGAATTTGGAGAAACCTTTTTGAGTGCTTGAAGTTATGCCATTGACGGTTTAGAAAGTTATCCGAGCCATTCTAGTAAGTAATTAAGTTTGAGGTATACACAAATACAGTTAGAGATTATCATACATAGCAGCATATGGAATGGGTTTAATAATTTTGGTCACAAGGTACCTGCACATGCCAGTTATTCCAAGAATCTGGTCTCTGTTACCGTACACTACAATGAAAATTTGAAGCCGATTAGGGGAGCCGTTCTGAAGCGACATGCACTCGAAAAGTAGGAGGAAGAAAAAGTATAGGGCAAATTCTTACAAGTCCCCCTTGGGGGATGCCTAATAAAAGGAGTATTGAGCCTCGTCTTCAGGGAGTGTACCACTGAGAAGGGCTTAGCAACTGTCCCTGCTCTAAACGTGTACTGGAAACTGCTTAGCGACAAACAAATAGACAGACTAGAGACCCGACATGACTACTGGACCTCATATTTAGATGACGAACTACGCAGACCTGCAAACACACACAATCTCTTCTACTCTCTATTAGCTCCTGACCCAATTCCTATATACAAATAACCATGCTAAAATCTTGACTCGCTAACCTGTAACTCACAGGTATGGACCTTTAATAATGCCCTTGTACCATGCGATTCACGCTTTGTCGCCCCCCTTTCGCCCCCCCCTTCCCCCCTCCAGTCCCCTAGTTGCGCACTACCTCCTTAATCACCATCAGCTCAGCTACTGGGTTAAGCCCTGGTTCTTTCCCTCTACAATAACCCTTCCTCTAACCAACCTATTCTTCCTCTATCCCCACTTCCCCACTCACCCCTTCTTGGGGTTTTACCTAGAATCTATCTAGCAACTGGGAAGCTCCACTTCACACAAAAATAGAGCTCTGCTCTATACCTTTGTATCTCTATTGTAATTAATGACCTGTATCTTAACCATATCTATTCATTCACTTTACAAAACAGAAGATCATTATATAGTTTGGAATAATAAGTCGTAGTTTTGAAATTGTGCCATTTTTTCATTAGGTGCTTTTCTTACTGTACATATATAAGAACTACTCCTTAATAGTCTACGTCTAAATATTAAGTCTTGAAGCATTAGGGTTAGTTTGCCCGAAATGTATTGTATATTAGTGGTTTTCTTTTAAGTAAACTACACTATTTGTATCACATAAATGAATAAAAGTTGTATTGTAGGCTGTCAAACTATTAATGTTGCCCATTTGTTTACATCGAATTAATTTCGATATTTTCAAAGAGTGGTTGCAATATTAAATTATTTTGTACTGTGAGGGTGATTGTGGAATAACGTAATTATGATACTCAATAAGCTACATTAGCGTCGTCATGGGGACAGTAAATATTTTCTTTATCTATTTTTTTGAGAATTTTATTCATTTGGAAAGAATGATTATATAGTGGCAAGGCGCTTTAGTGTTCACACTACGGTTTTTGGTTGAAAAATTTAGTCATTATAAGGTAAGGTTAGAGAAATGTTTAGGATTTTTGTAATATTGAATAGAATCTGTTTTGAGAAGAAAACAATTTTATTATTCTTACACGATTAGCTAATACTTATATATATTTAAGGTGTTAAAAATAGTTCTGTTATATAATTAACGGTTAGGGATCTAGTAATTAACCCTCAGTGTTATTTAGGAAGTTTTGTGTAACTTAGTATGTAGGAATGTAGCAGAAGACTATTTTGCCTCAGTATGTATGTAGCCATGGGAAGAGGTGGATGTGTTGCATCTCATTCTTAACAAGTACCATTACCTCGGCTTGGGACTCAGCTGTAAGAGCATGGTTGAGCCCTAGAGGATTAAAAAGGTCATGTGTATAACTGGGAAAGAGACTGGAACATTCTTGAAGTTAAAAGCGGAGAAATGGATATGTGATCTCTGTAGTGGTGTAAGGCAAGAGGGAATTTTGTTATTCTAACCTTGGGTGTCAAACTCTATACGTATATAGGCACAAATTACAAGTGTGATTGCTCTGTATGAGTTGTGTTCTTGTTGATTCGCCGGTATTCTCCCGGCCCGGGCCTTTTCCAAGCGGTGGCCCAGACTTTGCTCCCTCTTTAGGGAGTGTCTGAGACCTAAGTCTCCCATGGGACGAGGCACAAATACCCCACATTCCCCACCCTCACGGGGCTCGTAGGGAGAAGCTAGGCCTCTCTGGTCTGCCATCCCCGCCCCAAGGGGGCTAATGAGAATGACAGTCTTGTGAGCTGCAAGCTCTGGCTCAGGCACCTACCCTACCCTAGAAGGGCTGGGCATGGTGTCGATATCGGGTTGTGTTTCTCATAGAGTAGTTATATTTATGGTTTTTGGATAATGTAGAGGAAATAACAATGTTATAATTTTTGTGGTAAATACAGTGTACTTAAAAAAATTGATTAAAATTAAATAAATTTAGGGAGTGAATTTTCATTATCCTTATCGTAGTTATTATGATTATTAATGGGAAGGAGGTATTCTATTCTATTTGATTCGCCGGTATGGTATCCCGGCCCGGGTCTCTTCCATTTTGGTGATCCGGTATTGGCTCCCCGGGTAGGGAAGTGTCGTTTATCTTTACTTGCACCTGCGTGGCAGGTCTTCAGCAGGAAGTGGGGGGGGGGGGTACCTCACCGGCTCTATGGCCAGATGACGTACCAAACGTTAGTGTGCACGAACAGCGGCTGGTGTGCAGTGCAATGGAGGCCCAAAGCAGGCCCTCGCAGCAACTTCAGCGGGGAGGGGGGGGGGCGGATGACGTGCAATGACTGGAAGTAAGGTTTCCAAGTCCCTGGCGGCTAAGTACACAAGATGTGCTGCCTCATCCTCTCGGGCCTGTCCCACTGGGGTCATTTGGAAATGTCTACGGCGAAGGGGCATCCATCGTTGCCGGCCAGTCTAACAGGTAGTGCAGCAAGGGCTTCGGAACCATTCGGTCACAATGGGCAAAGACCTCCTCTCGTGCCCGTTCAACAATCTGCGCAGTGGTAGGATACCCTAAGCTTAGGCGGTGGATATGTACCCTCAGTTCTCTGGACTGTGTCCGAATACTTGGAGGGGGCGCCCTGTGGGTCGCCCTGACATACCAACAGAAGCTCCGTGAATCCCCAGGGTCAGGGAATGGGCGCCTGGCCGCACCGGCAGCCCACAGCGCAATCTGGCTGAGGCTGATGGAGATTGCAGCACGTGGCTGTGCCTCGAGGGTTGCAGTCCTAGCAGCCTCATCTGCAGCATCATTGCCAGGGATACCCACATGGCTCGGGATCCAGTTGATGGCAGCCCTGCGACCCTGGGCCATGAGAGTCTGCAGGTCACCCCGGATGGATGTGATTAAGTGTATGTTGTCCTTTGGCTCTCTGTGCATAAGCGCTTGGATCGCTGCCTTGGAATCAACGTGGATGATGGGGGGGATGCTGATGGTCTGCAAGAGCATGCTGCAGAGCTTGTTTCATGGCAAAGAGTTCGGCCTGGAGGATGGTGCAATGGTCTGGGAGGCGCCAACCTGCTGTCAGATTGCTGTGGAACATCCCAGCAGCTGTGCGGCCTGCCACTGGGTCTCTGGAGCCATCGGTGTAATATGGCACACACCCTGGGCCTTCCGCACCCACAATGCTAGCCGAGGCAAGTCGTTGCATAATGTCCTGGGTGCAATGCCTCTTGCTGTCTGGTAGGGTTGTCCAGTGCACCGCAAACAGCTCTGGTGCCCAAGGGGGTGGCACCGTGTAGTTCGCTGCCAGTCTGTCGCAGCCTCCCGCCTGGAGCAATGTCATGGGCAAGAGCTTCCGTGTGGCATCTGCTACCGACCACATCCATCGGCGGCCGGGAATGACCTGTCCCTGGCGGACCCGTAAGTCTCTCATCAGTTTGTCAGCCCCTGGGAGTCGGAGATACTTTGCGATCCTCTTGGCAGCTACCAGTTGGATCCTGTCTTCAAGAGGCTGTAGCTGCACCTCAAGGTTCAGAGCCACTGCATTGGCCCACCTAGGAGCCCCCAGCATGGCCCGTACAGCTGTGTTCTGGATGACACAGAGGGATTTGATGTTTGTGGGTCTGGCGTGAATCAGAGCAAGTGCCCCATAGTCAACGAGAGAACGTATTGCCTGGATGTAGAACAACCTCATGACCTCGAGGCTGGCCCCAACCCTAGGGTTGGTCATGGCACTCAATGCCCTGACCCTCTGAAGAGCCCTCTCTTTAATGTGGCACACATGTTTCTGGAAGGTGAGGTGCCTGTCAATGTAGATGCCAAGGTACCTATAACTGTGAACCCACTCCAGGTCGATACCCAGGATCCGCAGCCTCTGACTGGGCATCCTGGTGCGAAGGATCATGGCTTTGGATTTTGCCACAGATATCTTAAGCCCCAAGTGATGGCAAGTGGAAGCCAGCAGATCGAGGTCCTCCTGGGCACGCTGCAAAAGCCGGCGCTTCCTAGGTACGACAAGTGCCAGGTCATCTGCATAGCTGAGGAGGATGGTGCCTCTGGAAAAAGGCAGGCACACCAGCTGATGCATCAGTACATTGAACAGGGTGGGACTAAGCACCCCGCCCTGTGGAGTGCCATTGTCCAGGGTCTTGAGAGAAGAGGCATGCCCCTGGAAGCATACCCGGGCCCGCCTGTCCTGGAGATAGGAACGACGCCATGAAAGCAGCCTGCCTTTAACCCCCCTGCAGGCCAAGAGTGAGAGGATGGCAGGTGCACTGGCTAGTTCAAAAGCTTTCTCGAGGTCAAGAAAGACAACAATGTGGGCTTGGGCATCCGACTCAATGCCGGCCAGTAGAGTGGTAAGGCTTTCAAAAGTGCCCACTCCTCTGGTGAAGCCATAGAGGTGTTTGAGGAGGGCCAAGCTTCCACCTCAGGCGCTCCAACACCATCCTCTCAGACACCTTTGAGATGCAACTGGTGAGGGAGATGGGTCTCACACTGCCAGGATCCCCAGGCTTAGGAATCAGTATGATGTCAGCCTCCTTCCATACGACAGGGAGTTTGCCAGCTAGCCAAGTCCGGTTGACGACCCCCAGGACAGCTAAATGTCCAGAATGGCCAGACCGAGTCAGCATGCCATAGGTGATACCATCATGCCCCGGTGCAGTGTCCAGATGAGATGTGAAGGCTGCCTGGAGCTCCTGTTCGGTGAAGTCTTCATCCATGACATCCTTAGCCTGGCATGCTGCTTGGATCACCATCATCCTTCTAGGAAGGAGGGTGGCTTGGAGGTCCTGGAGATCCTGAGGCAGTTGAGCCATGGCCGCTCTGGAGGTGAAAAGGTCCACCAGACGTTCTGCCTCCGTTGCGGGGTCTGGGTGCAACCGAGCCACACTGCGACGCTGCCCAGTGGCCAATCGTAACTTGGTCCAAATCTCAGATAAGGTGGAGGAGTAGCTGAATGAGGCACACCACTTGAACCATTTAGATTGCCGGACCCTGTGTGAGACATGGCATGCATGCTGCACCACTTCCCTGAGCATACGCATAGACTCAACCGTGGGATTACGCCTGTGCATCTTGCGTACGACGTTGATGTGGTGGTTCTGCTCCCTGATGTCCTCATTGTAAAACCACCAGTCACGTTTATATGACCCTCTGCCTGTAATCTTAGGTATGGCTGCCTCAGCAGCACATGTGAAGGCCACCTGCAAGCTTTGAGCCGCCTCATCTGGGTCTTCCGGAAGAGGAGACTGCCCACCAGCACTCAATGATCTCCTGGAAGCACTGCCAGTCGGCCTTTTTTAGATTCCACCTGGGGGTAGGTGTGGGGAGCGGGCACCGCTGGACCATCAGCGTGGTGACCACTGCAAAGTGATCTCTGGTGAGACAGGGGTGGACCTCCCATCTCGCACTCGAGAGATGAGTGTGACGTCGAAGCGGCCACCGTAGTGATGTGTTGGCTCACCATTATTGAGGAGGGCGATGTCAGGGACCTCCTCCAGCACAGCCGCAAGGTGCCTTCCAACTGCGTTGGTAGGAGAGACAGAAGAAAGTATTGGGTGGTGGGCATTGACATCCCCAGCCACAACAAGACCCTCCCGTGGGGCGAGTGCTGCCACCTATGAAATGTCAAGGGTGTACCGAGAGCTGTAAATATTGTAAACCACGAGAGGTCCATCCGCTAGGTGTAAGGTGACAGCCTGAACCTCTACGCCCTTCCCACAGTTGATGGGGTCAGTGGAGATTGAATGAGGGATAGTGGTCCTGACGTAGATCGCCATGCCCCTGCCAGTCCCTTCCAGGCGCTGAAGGTAGGCCGAAAATCCCGAATACGTGGCTGCATTTGACGTGACAAATCGGTGAGTGTCTCCTGGAACAGGAAGACATTAACCTCATCCTGAACTGCAGCTTCAATCACTAAGTGAATTTTCCGCTGCAGCCCGCAAATGTTAAACGCCCAGCATCCATGACAGGAGCTGCCTGCAGGCGCCCCTGTCCTCCACCGACGGCAGCAGGCGACAGAGGAGTGCTGAGATGACCCCGATGGTTTTCTTCAGTCGATTCGGAAATGATTCGACCATTACCTCTGCAGGCATTGAGCTGGACGACCCGTCGAGTGGGGGCTGGGTCACTGGGTATGTCTGGGTGGCTGTCGACACTGCAGCAGCATAAGCTGGGTGCACCCTGGGCCCGGCCTGAGTGGCCATGGGCTTCCGGGTCCCCCGGCGGGGAACCTCTGCCTGACTCTGGCCGCTCACAGTAGGGGCCTGCCCTTGGGAAGAGGCCTGCTGGTGGTATGGCAAGGAATGTTGGTGCCCAGCTGGGACCTGCTGGGCAGTGTGCCTGGCCTGTGGCTGTTTTTCCCAATGATTCTGTCTTCTTGGTCACCTTGCCATCTGACCCCGCAGTTGACCGTGCTGCTGCAAACCAGTGCCTGCCCCCTGATGCCACCGCTGGGAGCACAGTGCTGGGAACTCGCTGGTATTGCCCTCCTGCGGTATCCAGGGAACCGTGGTTGGAGCCCATACCGACTGTTGCTGGGCAGTTCCAGGGCTGGGTGGCGTAGGGGTTGTCGGGTCGTTCCGATGACGAACCTGCTGCCAGTGCTGCACCATCACAGGACAGCTCCGGTTCCAGGCATGGTGCCTCTTTCATCAGTTGGCACACTTGGGCTCTGGCCGAAGGGCTTCGCCAGTTGGCTGTTTGAGGACTGCAATGCAGTCCTTCGAGTCGTGTGCCTTGCTGCACACACACTTCTTCTCTCGCTGGCAGGTGGCTACAATATGATTGAACCCCTGACAGCTGAAGCATTGTACGGGGCCTGACAGGTATGGTCGGGTCTTGAATCTTCCCCAGACCCCAAGGTCCAGGTGCGTGGGAAGTGGACCTTTGTGGTGGATCAGCACCTGGCGGGTGGGCACCTTGTTCACCGTTGCAGTGAGTCGCTCCGCCTTGACAATATTGGGCACTTCCAAAATAGGGTCCATTGGGAGGGGCACAGGGACGTGTAAGAGCACCCCCTTGTACACCCTCTCTGAAGCAACCAGTTCCAGCATGCTGGGATGCGTCACAACCAGCCCCTTCAACTCCTCGTAAGAGTCTTCGCCCCAAGGAATGACCAGAACCTCGTTCCTGAGAGTGAACTCGCAGTGGAACTTGAGGCGGGGTAGACCTTCTAGATACCTTACAAACCCGTAGTTGGGAACCTTGAATATGTTGAAGGCCCTGGTTGCTTGTGCCCGAGCTGAGCGGGAATTCCTCCTTCCACGTGGAGTCAGCCAGTCCCCATCCACTGTGGAGGCCGGCGCAACTGGTGTAGGGACCTGGGATGGCTTTATCCTTGCCAGTTGAGGAGCTACATCCTCCTGGCTTCCTTCCACGACCCCTATGGCCATCTGGGGGTGCAAGTCTTCTTGGGTAGGGGCTGCCGACGGACCTAGTTGTAGATTGGTAGATACTGTAGTCTCCACTCTATCCTTGGCCTTCTTGGTGGGGGCTCCCACCTGCCCCACGTCGTCCTCCAACTCGTCCCTGCATTCCAAGGAACGTTTAGGCCGCTCTCCTGGATCTGTCATGGTGACTGTAGGTGTGGGGACAGAGCCAGCAGCAGAGCTGCTGCCTGTGACCTCACAGCCGCCCACACTGGGTGCAGAGCTGTGAGGCTCAGAGCCCCAGTTGGGGCCCGTAGCCACCCTCTCGTGGCTCACTGCTCTGAAGCACTGAACACACTCCAAGGATCACCAGAAACGACGCTAATCTGTGCGTAAACTAACACAGATTTGCGAACACAACACACACTGTTTTCCAATCTTCGTCCAGTCGATAATCCTTATGAATCTCCAGTCCAGTTTTTCCGTGTTACATATTCGATCCACACCTGGGAAGGAGGTAATTGGATAATTCATCTTCCGCAATATAATTATAATAGTATCTATACTAGCAGTTATTAATAGTAAAAAAAACCTTTGGTAGTGGCAGCATTATCGGACAATTATTTATAGTGGTTACTATTAATGATTTTATCTTTTTTTTGGATTATTAACAGAAATTTCTTTATTTTCGGTTTCAATTGCATCTTTCCACATCCCAGACATTTCTGTATTTGCTGACCTTGTAGTAGTAACTGAGCAATTGTTTTAATAATATTCATGTGTGTGTGTGTGTGTGTGTGTGTGTGTGTGTGTGTGTGTGTGTGTGTGTGTGTGTGTGTGTGTGTGGCTCCCAGCAATTAGAGACTATCATTGTGAAAGTTCTCTAGCCTCCCTCAGTTCTCTTCCTCCTTCCCTCACTCCCTCCCTCCTGTGTTACATAACAGACCCATCTCTCCTTTCCTACCTCCCCCCTCCCTTCCACTTGTGTTACATAACAAACACAGCTCTCACCCTCCCTTCAATCATCTATACACTCCATCTTCCCTCCTTTCCACATATGTTAAATGAAATGCTCCTTCACTCCTTCCCTCCCTCTCTCTCACCTTCCTTCCTTCCCAACCTTTCACCAGCTTCTCACACATTACCTAAACGGGACTCCGGAAGTCATACACACAATGCTTGATCTAGCAAATTCGTGACATTTAAATATCATTTTAGTCTAATTCGGTGTTATAGTCTTTGGAACTGAGTTAATTTTACCTGAAAAGACTATACAGGAGACTTGTGCAGCTCTTTCACAGACAGTCTGTTGTGTGACCTTGGTAGGTGATTATTTGCTTGTGTAAGCGTGTTTGCAGTGTTGTAAGTTGGGCCCAGTTTCTCTTGGTGCTTAAACAGTATTAAAGCTTCTATGTATTATTACGCTTAATGGCGTTGTTATGTAATTGGTTGTATTAAGAAACGATATGCTAATCTAAAGACCGCCAGTCAAGAAATCTGCATTAAACTAAGGGTGGAAAAATCGACTTAGGCTTCAACAGGACTGGTGGATATATATATATACACACACACACATATATATATATATATATATATATATATATATATATATATATATATATATATATATATATATATATATATATATATATATATATATATATATATATATATATATATATATATATATATATATATATATATATATATATATATATATATATATATATATATATATATATATATATATATATATATATATATATATATATTTTATGTGTGTGTGTTTGTGTGTGTGTGTGTGTGTGTATCCTGCAACTAGCTGCAGCTAGTCGGAAGATCGAACCCATGTTGTTTTAGCCCGCCTCTTGTGAAACAAGTCAGAATTCAAGACCCTCTAAATCACTGGACCATACAATCCTACAAACAACATGAGCCTAGCGAACTAGGCTTACTTCATGTTGCAAGGACATACGATGGTGTAGTAACCCCAACTAATTTCATGTTGGTTGTAGGATCGTATTTTCCAGTGGTTTAGAGCGTCGTGAATTTTGACCTCCTTTCCATTAGGCGCGCTAAAACAACACGGGTTCGATCCTCATTCGCATGGAAACACTGGGCATGTTTCCTTACAACTGCTGTCCCTGTTCACCTAGCATTAAGTAGGTACCAGGTACCTGGGTGTTAGCCGACTGTTGATGGTGGCATCCTGGGATGGGAAAGGGGGTAGTATGTCTTAGATAGGTAGGATAACAGCTCCTAGCCTTTAGAGTAACTTTTCGCTCGAAGTTTTTAGCATTGTAAAGGCTTCCTCGGGAACAGTGCGTGGAAGGGAGCGGTAGTCTGAGAGTCACCATCCAGGAAGATTACATCATCTGACTCACGAAATCGAAATGACACGATTGCAAACAAACCATACCACGAGTCATGATGACGGCTTTGAGGGGACTTGAGCTAGAGTTCGTCACGGCCACGTTGGCTGGAGATTCGTCTATAAAAACATGCATTTGTGGACACAGTGGTGCCTATGCTAACCTTCCTATGGTATATAAATATACCTAGTTGGATAAATCTTATTGTAGCCAGCTGGTCCAGTGGGTAGCGCGTCGGTCTGGAGTTTTATGACTTCGATCGCGGGTTCTATCCCCACCTGTGGTATGGTTTGATTATATCATCTGTGTTACAGACAGGAGACATATAGCGCTAAGAACCATGGTAGAATTTTTTAATATCTAATAAAATTAATTCGAATTAAAACTGGTGTGCCGAGGCGTTGAAATGTATAAAAATTATACAGAACAACGACTGTGAAAAGAATAATGAACTTCCAAACACTTTCGTGATTTCTCACATATAATATCACCTGATTACTGTGATTTTACTGCAGATGAAAATATAATTGTAATTCCTAAAATAAGCCTCATACATTATTGCAGTATGATGAATTAGCTGAGATTCAAAGAGCATTGTTTTTATAATGCTGTGGCGTAGCATCTTGTTGATGTTTAAATCATGATAGTGAAATCATAAGCTCTTGACTTTTGGCATATAGGGAAAAAAACGTACGCTAATATGGAAATTTTGGTTTTAATTTATTTCGCTGCTCAGTGTTACCCTCATCAGATGACGGGGAAGGGGAGAAGAATGGGGAACGTAAGGGCGATGGAGGGAAGGATGGGAAAGGTAGGGGAAAGATAGGGGAGATGTGGGGGGGGATGGGGAAGGTAGGGGTGACTGGAGATGGGCGAGGAAGGGCTTGGTGTAATGGGGTAGAGTAGGGAGGGAAGACGTGAAGAGGGGTATGTGAGGGAGGGAGGGACAGAGGGAGGGAGGGAGGGGTAACTTACGAGGTGTTGGGAGTGGAAAGGTGTAAAAGAGGGAGACAAGAAGAGGTAGGAAAGAGAGGGGTTTGGTGTGAAAGAGACAGGGAAGAGGAGTAAATAAGAGGTCATGAGAAAGCCCTTGCTGTTCCTCTCACTTGTTAGTACAGGTAAGTATAAAAGTGACGACGCTCCCTCTCAGAGGCGCATACCCACCTTACCACCAACATGAACTTCGTGAGTGTGTGTGTGTACTCACCTAGTTGTGGTTGCAGGGGTCGATTCATAGCTCCTGGCCCCGTCTCTTCACTGGTCGCTACTGGGCCACTCTCCCTGAACCATGAGCTTTATCATACCTCTGTTGTGTGTGTGTGTGTGTGTGTGTGTACTCACCTATTTGTACTCACCTATTTGTGGTTGCAGGGGTCGAGTCCTGTGTGTGTGTGTGTGTGTGTGTGTGTGTGTGTGTGTGTGTGTGTGTGTGTGAGTGTGTGTGTGTTTGTGTGTGCCTACTTATATGTGGTTGCAGGGGTCGATTCACAGCTCCTGGCTGCGTGTGTGTTTGAGAGAGAGAGAGAGAGAGAGAGAGAGAGAGAGAGAGAGAGAGAGAGAGAGAGAGAGAGAGTATTCACGTCCTTATTCCACACATTTTTCAGGTCGCGTTCGCCTCTGTGGTCGCTGTGGTCTCCTCCGCTAAACTACCAGGAGACCCGCAACCTATCGCCATCCTTCGAGACGATCGCCTGGCGCCTCAGGGAGCAGTGTACAAGACCGACTTCGAGACAGAAAACGGCATCGTTGTCAGCGAGAACGGTCAGGCTGGGTCGGTGGGCCAGAGTAACGCAGAAGGCTTCATCTCGTAAGTCATGTCGCTTATTGTCTACCGCAAGTGAGATATCAGGTCAGGTTCCTTTTGTGTGGAAGTATAGGTGAAAAAATGGTAACAAAGGTCTTGAATGATCTCACCGAGTCTGGAAAGAACTATCTACTTCTATTTAGATTGAGAATTACCGCTTTTTTATCTAGGTGTTTGAGGTGAGGATAGTAAAGCAGAAGGCTCTCCCACCTCACCCTCTACTTGCTCATTTGATCTTTAAGTATTTCACTTATACATCATGGACACTCGTGCACCCACTAAAAGTCATCTTCTAAGGCCCGTGTCAGGACACTGTTTCCTGATGGAAAATTTACATATTATATATAAGCATCTCACCTTAACTTTAAAGTGTGCTGCATTATTTTTACTTTATAGTCCCTCTTAAGATGTGTGTGAGCATACACGAAAGAGCTCAAGTTTTTCACTGTTTAACCGTTCTGAGACAAAATTTTGTTTATTTGCAATCACGTGTTTTTAAGTGATTCTTTGCCATCAGACATACTACACAAATGAACCCCTGTGGAGAAAATATAACAGAGGATAAGAAGGGACCTGTATATTTTAGAATTGGGCCTCTGTAATAGGCCAAAATATACGGTAATCTTCTTGTCTTTATTATATTTTCTTATTTATTTGTGCCACTAAGCGATAGTCATCAAACTTTTGTATTTGGATATACGTGTATGTGTACACTGCCTGTCTATCCTATGTAACAGTCAATTCACATTCACCATTACTTGTGTGTGTGTGTTTAGGTACACGTCTCCTGGGGGCCAGCCAGTGCAAATCTCTTACGTCGCCAACGAGTTCGGCTTCCAGCCTCAGGGTGACGTGCTTCCCACGCCTCACCCCCTCCCATCACACGCCATCGAGCAAATTCGCTTCGCCGAAGAGCAAGCTCGCCTTAGTGCTCAGTCTGGAAACTAGGAGAGTTATTGCTGGAAAAACCGCCACCGGAGCTCTCCACTGTCACTCTTGACACCAGATACAGTGCCGTATTTGGCCCATGACAAAGCCAGCCATTAAATCCCTCCCGACGGACCAACATGCCTCTCTAGTCGACAAAAAAAACTGGAATATTTTTTTACATGCACCCTCTACACAGTTTGTATATAAATAAAAAATACTTTCATGTTGGTCGAGTCATTTCAACCCCAAGATGATAAGGCGATCGTGAAACCATGTGTGAGTAAAAGCTGGTGTGAAACAAGCTGTTTCATAAAAGCTTTTACCAGCTGTAATTGACTTTGAGCAGGTTTGGAAAGAGTCTGAAGTACGTTTGGGGATGGTGTGGAGGATTACTATCAAAAAGAAGCGCTAAACCACAAGGGCCATACAGCATGGTGTGGAGGAGGTTTCTAGAAGATTGCAAGTAAGTTTTTAGCGGGTCTGGAGATATTTCCAAGAGTGTTTCGTAAAGGTTTGAAGAAGCTTTGAATCATGTTTAGAGAAGACATGGGGCAGATTTAGAAACAAGCTTGGACAGTTTAGGTTTGGAAAGGAAGCAAGGAGAGTTTGAAGCAGATTTTGTAAGAATCTGAAATAGGGTTGAAGAGGGTTTGGAGATAATATGAATGGAATTGGGAGAAGGTATGAAATGATAGGAGAAACAGTACCAGTGAATAAATGTATGACTGTAAATATATGAACGAATATATAATTATCAACTAATTAGTAGGTGAGCGAGGAAGAAGAAAAAATTATAAATATATAGAATGAAAAATGAATCAAAGGATGGTATGAATGATAAATGAAAGGATAAATGATTAGGTTAGGTATAGAAGCTCCTTCACCTGACTTTCATCAAATGTCTAATCATGTATACAAGCTGTCAGTATCACAGGGCGGCGGCGGCTGCTGCTGCTGCTGCTGCTGCTGCTGCTGCTGCTGCTGCTGCTGCTGCTGCTGCTGCTGCTGCTGCTGCTGCTGCTGCTGCTGCTGCTGCTGCTGCTGCTGCTGCTGCTGCTGCTGCTGCTGCTGCTGCTGCTGCTGCTGCTGCTGCTGCTGCTGCTGCTGCTGCTGCTGCTGCTGCTGCTGCTGCTGCTGCAGCTGCTGCTGCAGCTGCTGCTGCTGCTGCTGCTGCTGCTGCTGCTGCTGCTGCTGCTGCTGCTGCTGCTGCTGCTGCTGCTGCTGCTGCTGCTGCTGCTGCTGCTGCTGCAGCTGCTGCTGCAGCTGCTGCTGCTGCTGCTGCTGCTGCTGCTGCTGCTGCTGCTGCTGCTGCTGCTGCTGCTGCTGCTGCTGCTTCTGCTGCTGCTGCTGCTGCTGCTGCTGCTGCTGCTGCTGCTGCTGCTGCTGCTGCTGCAGCTGCTGCTGCAGCTGCTGCTGCTGCTGCTGCTGCTGCTGCTGCTGCTGCTGCTGCTGCTGCTGCTGCTGCTGCTGCTGCTCGCGGGCCATCGTCTATACCAAATTCTCGTACATCTGAACACTAGTTTCTTCCTCCTCCTCAGCTATAGTGCCGGCGCTACAATGAGTGGATCATCTTATGACAAATATCATTGTCAGGTTTTTACCCAGAAGAAGAAGCCAACACAACAGGGCCGCCTTCCTGGAACACTTTCAAGCTTACCAAGGTGCAAGTCCATTCCCAGACGCACTTAAACCATATACCACTACCACCACACTACATCCACTACCATACTACATCCACCACTACTACCACACTACATCCACCACTACTACCACCACCACTACATCCACCACTACTACCACCACCACCACTATATCCACCACTACTATCACCACACTACATCCACCACTACCCCACTACATCTACCACCACTAACACCACACTACATCCACCGCCACTACCACCACACCACATCCACCACCACTACCACCACACTACATCCACCACTACCCCACTACATCCACCACCACTACCACCACACTACATCCACCACCACTACCACCACACTACATCCACCACCACTACCACCACACTACATCCACCACCACTACCACCACACCACATCCACCACCACTACCACCACACTACATCCACCACCACTACCACCACACTACATCCACCACCACTACCACCACACTACATCCACCGCCACTACCACCACACCACATCCACCACCACTACCACCACACTACATCCACCACCACTACCACCACACTACATCCACCACCACTACCACCACACTACATCCACCACAATCAATACATGCGTCGAGAAATTTATTTTATTTTAATGTTAACGACTTAACTTGTATGGGTCATTCAGTGCAAGAAATAGTGTAGGCTCGATCTTCCACCACTCTCACTCACTCTCTCTCTCTCTCTCTCTCTCTCTCTCTCTCTCTCTCTCTCTCTCTCTCTCTCTCTCTCTCTCTCTCTGGCACTGATAAACGAAGAGGAGAGGGAAGACTGAGGTAAGGGGTGAAGAGTTGAGGGAGGGGAGAGCAGAAAGTTGAGGGAGCAGGAGTGAGAACTGCCGACAGAGGGAGAAAGGGATGTGCTAAGGGAGGGGGAGAGGGAAGGTGGGAATAATTGGTAGGAGAGAAGGAGAGGGGACATACCAAGTCCAGTCAGACAGTTCCCTGTTCACTTTCACTGATCCCAATCTTAGAATGAGGAAGGGAAGTTGCTAGGGTGCTAAGGAAGAAGAGAAGGTGTTAAGTAGGAAGGGAAGGTGTTAAGTAGGAAGGGAGGGTGTTAAGTAGGAAGAGAAGGTGTTAAGTAGGAAGAGAGGATGCTAAGGAGGAAGAGGTGTCAAAGAAAATAGGGGAGAGGAAGGAAAGAGGGAGATGTGTAACGAGAAAAATCTTCAGGTCATTGAACTTAAGTTGAGGTTATTTAACTGTTGTGGGTGGCATCCTGGGGAAGAACCTGTGGGTGGCATCCTGGGGAAGGACCTGTGGGTGGCATCCTGGGGAAGGACCTGTGGGTTGCATCCTGGGGAAGGACCTGTTGGTGGCATCCTGGGAATGGACCTGTGGGTGGCATCCTAAGGATGGACCTGTGGGTGGCACCCTGAGGATGGACCTGTGGGTGGCATCCTGGGGAAGGATCTGCGGGTGGCATCCTGGGGAAGGACCTGTTGGTGGCATCCTGGGAATAGACCTGTGGGTGGCATCCTGGGGATGGGCCTGTGGATGGCATCCTGGGGATGGGCCTGTGGGTGGCATCCTGGGGAAGGACCTGTGGATGGCATCCTGGGGATGGATCTGTGGGTGGCATCCTGGGGAAGGACCTGTGGGTGGCATCCTGGGGAAGGACCTGTGGATGGCATCCTGGGGAAGGACCTGTGGGTGGCATCCTGGGGAAGGACCTGTGGGTGGCATCCTGGGGAAGGATCTGTGGGTGGCATCCTGGGGAAGAACCTGTTGGTGGCTTCCTGGGGAAGAACCTGTTGGTGGCATCCTGGGGAAGGACCTGTGGGTGGCATCCTGGGGAAGGACCTGTGGGTGGCATCCTGGGGAAGAACCTGTTGGTGGCATCCTGGGGAAGGACCTGTGGGTGGCATCCTGGGGAAGGACCTGTGGGTGGCATCCTGGGGAAGGACCTGTGGGTGGCATCCTGGGGAAGGACCTGTGGGTGGCATCCTGGGGAAGGACCTGTGGGTGGCATCCTGGGAATGGACCTGTGGGTGGCATCCTAAGGATGGACCTGTGGGTGGCACCCTGAGGATGGACCTGTGGGTGGCATCCTGGGGAAGGATCTGTGGGTGGCATCCTGGGGAAGGACCTGTTGGTGGCATCCTGGGAATGGACCTGTGGGTGGCATCCTGGGGATGGACCTGTGGATGGCATTCTGGGGATCGACCTGTGGGTGGCATCCTGGGGAAGGACCTGTGGGTGGCATCCTGGGGATGGATCTGTGGGTGGAATCCTGGGGAAGGACCTGTGGGTGGCATCCTGGGGAAGGACCTGTGGGTGGCATCCTGGGGAAGGACCTGTGGGTGGCATCCTGGGGAAGGACCTGTGGGTGGCATCCTGGGGAAGGATCTGTGGGTGGCATCCTGGGGAAGAACCTGTTGGTGGCTTCCTGGGGAAGAACCTGTTGGTGGCATCCTGGGGAAGGACCTGTAGGTGGCATCCTGGGGAAGGACCTGTGGGTGACATCCTGGGGAAGAACCTGTGGGTGGCATCCTGGGGAAGGACCTGTGGGTGGCATCCTGGGGAAGGACCTGTGGGTGGCATCCTAGGGAAGAATCTAAGGGCCTCAACAACAAAAAGCATCATACACCCTTTCCTGGATTGCCCTCTGTTATTAACCTTCAAAAGTCAATATTCCAAACATATGTTGCTGCCAAGTATGTCAACGCTGGGACCCCCTCCCCCTAAAAAAAAAAAAGAATAGTAATGACGGAAGGAAACAGCTTCGAAGTACCCACAGTAAGTGGTCAGACTTTAGACACCTTTTATTGTACAGGCAGAGACGCATCTACTATGAAATTAATGAAGGTTAAGCTTCAAGGCCCCTGATCCCGGAGGGGCCCCAGAAGCCACTTTAATCCACATTGCTTAAAAATTTTGGTCTTCTGGACGAGAAGTTTTTCCTAAATAGTAATAATAATAATATAATGCAATTCAATATGAAATAATAGTTAAAATATAAATTAAAAGGTTATTGAAGTATGACGTAGGGTAGCCGCTGCTGGTTGCCATGGTAACCCCATAATAGTTCAAGCTTCAGGGCCCCAAAAATGTAGGTCCGCCACTGCGTATAGCAATTAAGGAGTGGAACGGACTGCCTGTACGTGTCAGAGCCTGTCATAGCATGAGCCAGTTCATGCTATGACAGGAAGAGAGCCAAAATGTACCTAATGAATGAACTTACAGAAAAGGAAGAGAGTGATTTCTTGTAAAGCTAACACATATGTACCTATTATTGTAACATTTATGTACCTATTACAGTGATCTGATCCTCTCTTTAATGTTAATATAAATAACTCACCCTGAGTTAATCAGCTGTTTTAACTTTTAAAGTTTAAATAATAGGATATTACAAGGACCCCAATGGAAATCAGTCACTTTGTCTGACTTTTCTGGGCTATCCTGAGTAATCTACGCATATGCTGCTACGTATTATAATTTATATAACTGTTTATGTGTGTACCTGTACCTGAATAAACTTACTTAATATACCTTATTCCTAGTAATGACCCTCGTATTGTAGATAGTCTTAATGACCATTGTGTAGTAGATAGTCTTTTTAGTATGATAGTAAGATGTTATCTTCATTATAGAATAATAATAAGATATTATAACCTTTACATCATAATAATAAGGTAAAAGGGCCCAAAAGGAAATAAGTCACTCTGTCTGACTTTTTTGGGGTTATCCCAGGTTCTCTACACATATGCTGCTATGTATGATAATCTATGTATTTGTGTATACCTGAATGAACTTACTTAACTTGTCTTGGTAGGCTGTCTGCTATTGAAACTTAAGTTTCCCCTTATTAATTTTTTACCGTTTTCTTCTTTACGTTCTCTGTCATTTTGGATGTATGGCTAACTACTTTATATATCAGTGAGAACAAAAGTGACTGAAAAATGCCGAAAGTGACCAAGTGGTTCGTGGTTCAAGTGGTGGCATCTTCGTCTCACAGTAGAAGGAAATATGTTCGTAACCGCGACGATTAGAATCGTTGTGTACGGTTTCCTTCTGTCATTGTTTATCTGGGGGTACGTAGGTACTTGGTGTTAGCCAATTATTATCGCTCGCATCTTGGAAAAGATTAGATTTTGTTGGGAGTTTTAACTCCGGAGTGATAGCGACCCAGGATAACCCAAGAAAATCAGTGCGTCATCGAGGACTGTCTGTCTTATTTTCACTGGGGTCCTTAAATCTTGTCTCCCAGGATGCCCACACCAGTCGAATAACACCCAGATACCTACTTTCTTGCTAGGTGAACGGGACAACAGGTGTAAGAAAACACGCCCAATGTTTTTACCCTTGCCGGGGATCGAACCACGAACAGACTGTGTGTGAGGCGAGAGTGTTGCCTGGGTTAATATTTAAATATAATCTCCTCTGATAAATTGGTCACAATTCCGTGGACGGATCAAATTTTAAATCAACAACGCTTTTGAAAGGAAACCTCAGACGATATTTTGTTGCCTTTAGACGAAAAATTGATGTCTAGGGCAGACCGAAGCATCGACTAATGTGTTCTCCTGTGTATGGAGCATGCGGGAAACACAACTAATGGTATGTATATACACTAAGAGATTCACATCTCTCGGTGCATGTACTCCTGGGAATCATGTGCAGCATGAGAGAATTTGAGAACCACTCTCCTTGTCTGGTTGAGCTAGGGACTAAATACGAATTATGGACGAACTGAAAACTATACCAAACACTCAGTCATGAGTCTGAATAAATGATTTAAAAAAACTGACAATGATATTACTCAATCAAGAGGCTATGTTAAATTTAATTTTAACGATAAGAGTATCAAATGGGATAAAATAAATAGTGACCTTAAAATAAGGTCACGATCCTAATAACCTTATTGAAATATGCTTGGAAGACAATATGAGTAAGGTGAACCTGACCCAGAGCTTTAGGAGTCTGAGCTGAATGGCACTAGAGGTATGCATCACACATACCATTAAGAAGATGATACAAGTTGGAAAGGGAGAGGCGCCCCCTTTATAGACGGAGAACACAGATCGCAGAAATTCTTAGTACGAAGAAAGGTGGTAATGGAAGATGGGAAATGGTGAAGGAGAAGGAAGAGGAAGAGAGGTGGTTGAGGAGGAGCAGAAGAAGGTAGTGGTGGCGGCGGCGGCGGCGGCGGCGGCGGCGGCGGCGGCGGCGGTGGTGGTGGTGGTGATGGCGGTGGTGGTGGTCGAGCAGGAAGGTAAATCATAAAAAAATAATGATATACACAGAAAATATGTTATATAACCATATGATGTCACATGTTCCGTGGTTTGTACTAGCCTACTCACCTATATGTAGTTTGAGGGGTTCAGTCACAGCTCCTGGCCCCGCCTCTTCGCTGATCTTTACTAGGTTCACTCTCTCTCGGCTTCGAGAGCCTTTTCGTACCTCTTCTTAAAACTATGTATGGATCCTGACTTTACAGCTTCACTCTCCAGATTGTTCCACTTCCTGACTACTCTAAGGATGAAAAATGCTTTCTAACATCCCTATGATTCGTCGAAGTTTTCAGCTTCCAGTTGTTCCCCCATGGTCCTGTTTCCCATCTCTCAGTCTATCACTATTCACTCTATCAATTCCTCTCAGTATTTTATACTTGGTTGTCATATCACCCTTATGTTCACCGTGGTTTGTGGTTGCAGGGGTCAGCTTTCAGCTCCTGGTCTCGCTAGTCAACTGGCCACTACTGTGTTCATTCTCTCCTGGTTTTGCGAGCAATAGAAAGCTTATTCTTAACGCTATGTATGGATGCTGCTTCTAGCACTTCGCTGTCCAAACCACTCTGAGGCTGAAGAAATATTTCCTAATATCAAACTTACTCATCTATATTTTTAATTGTGCTCTCGTGTGCCTGATTATCATCGCTAGAACAGACTAGCATTGTGCACCATATCAATTTCTATCTCTAATGACATCAAGTACACTGTTTAGCTTCTTATATTCCACACCACTGGGACTAGTCTCTTTACAAACCTCTGCAGTTTCCCCTGCTTCATCAGGTTCAGATTCCGTGGTGGAGCTACATAATACAAGGTGGGCCTGACATGGTGTTATATACTGGATAATGTCATGAGTAAATCTTTTTTGAGGCTCCTGAAACCTACCCAGAGTGTGTTCCGAGGGTCAGCGGTCCGGTCCCTGACCAGACCTCCTAGCCAATCAGGGCCTGATTAAACAGGCTGTTATTGGTGAGTGCAAGCACTCCAACAAATGACGCACAGGAACGTATCCAGTTCCTTCTATTAATATACCCCCTTATGCATAGTGGGAGGCTATTGAATAGAGCCCCTTACACTTACTGTGTTGTCTCAGTGCATTCGTGGCACCTTTGCTCTTCACTGGGATATTAAACACCTGCCAAGCTTCTTGCTTTCATAGGGAGTGATTTCTGTGTGTGGATTTAGAACTAGTCCTTCTAAGATTTTCCAGGTGTTGATTATGGTGCATCATTCTCGCCTTCGTTCCAAGGAGTACAGGTCAAATTCCTTTACAAGTACTCCAGGTATTTGGTTGAAATGATTATTACACGAGCCTTAACGGGGCCGTTAGAGTATCTCAGTATTCCAGCTCAGAGAGAAGTGGCTAGTATTAGCGTTACATTCTGACCTAGATTTTATTTCCTCAATTTCCCATAACGGAGTAGCTGAAATTTCTCATTGATCATATCGTTTTCAGTAGCCCACAGGAAGACTCTGTTTATGTCAGTTTGGAGGTTTGTTGTGTCCTCAATGAATGTTACTAATGCAAATTTTAGTGTCCCCGTCTGTGTCAAATATGAGTTTACGGTAAAAGATGTGACAAACGCGCGTTTGCTGCGGAGATTATTTAGTTGATGTGAGCGTGAGGCGATATACTCTACACTATGCTCATGTCTGGTGAGTGTATATGTTCGTGCGTGTGTGTGTGTGTGTGTGTGTGTGTGTGTGTGTGTGCGTGTGTGTGTGTGTGTGTGTGTGTGTGTGTGTGTGTGTGTGTGTGTGTGTGTGTGTGTGTGTGTGTGTGTGTGTGTGTGTGTGTGTACGCGTGCATTTCAGGGGTCGTGGGAACCTGCTTCCTTGCATGATCACTGATAAATGCGCAGTTGGCTAGTTTTGGGAAATTACCCGGATGTAGTGAAGACCAACTTGTTATCTCTGTTACCCGCACACGCTCACGCACGCGGGTACACACAGACACACAGACACGCACACACACACACATACACACACACACACACACACACACACACACACACACACACACACACACACACAATGATGTATCACAGTGGGCACCTGTGACGAGCGGGGTCCCACAGGGGTCGGTCCTAGGACCAGTGCTATTTTTGGTATATGTGAACGACATGATGGAAGGGTTAGACTCAGAAGTGTCCCTGTTTGCAGATGATGAGAAGTTAATGAGGAGAATTAAATCTGATGAGGACCAGGCAGGACTTCAAAGAGACCTGGACAGACTGGACACCTGGTCCAGCAAATGGCTTCTCGAATTTAATCCTGCCAAATGCAAAGTCATGAAGATAGGGGAAGGGCACAGAAGACTACAGACAGAGTATAGGCTAGGTGGCCAAAGACTGCAAACCTCACTCAAGGAGAAAGATCTTGGGGTGAGTATAACACCGAGCATGTCTCCGGAAGCACACATCAATCAGATAACTGCTGCAGCATATGGGCGCCTGGCAAACCTGAGAACAGCATTCCGATACCTTATTAAGGAATCATTCAAGACACTGTACACCGTGTATGTCAGGCCCATACTGGAGTATGCAGCACCTGTTTGGAACCCGCACTTGATAAAGCACGTCAAGAAACTAGAGAAAGTACAAAGGTTTGCGACAAGGTTAGTTCCAGAGCTAAGGGGAATGTCCTATGAAGAAAGATTAAGGGAAATCGGCCTGACGACACTGGAGGACAGGAGGGTAAGGGGAGACATGATAACGACATATAAAATACTGCGTGGAATAGACAAGGTGGACAAAGACAGGATGTTCCAGGGAGGGGACACAGAAACAAGAGGCCACAATTGGAAGTTGAAGACACAAATGAGTCAGAGAGATAGTAGGAAGTATTTCTTCAGTCATAGAGTTGTAAGGCAGTGGAATAGCCTAGAAAATGACGTAGTGGAGGCAGGAACCATACACAGTTTTAAGACGAGGTTTGATAAAGCTCATGGAGCGGGGAGAGAGAGGGCCCAGTAGCAACCGGTGAAGAGGCGGGGCCAGAAGCTAAGACTCGACCCCTGCAACCACAAATAGGTGAGTACACACACACACATACGGGGCCAGCAGCTGACTCGACCCCTGCAACCACACATGTAGGTGACTACACACACACTCACAAAACACACACACACACACAAAACACACACAGAAAGAAGGAGTCACAATTGGAAATTGAAGATTCAGATGAGTCAAATGGATGTTAGGAAGTATTTCTTCAGTCAGAGAGTTGTCCAAAAGGGGAATAGTCTGGAAAGTGACGTAGTGGAGGCGGGAACCATACATAGTTTTAAGACGAGGCTTGATAAAGCTTATGGAGCTGGGAGAGAGTGGAGCTAGTAGCGATCAGTAAAGAGGTGGGGCCAGGAGCTATGAATCGACCCCTGCAACCACAAACAGGTGAGTACACACACGTACGCTGACTTGCACATACACGCAAACACATATCTGTGCACGATGCAAAAATCTTATGGGAAGTGTGGAGGAGATAGTGAAAAAATAGGGAGAGTCAAATTGAAGAAAGGAAAAACGGAAAAGTTGAAGAGAATGAAGGAAGAAAGAGTAAGGGAGGAGAACAGAATATTGAGAAAGGAAGGGAGGCAAAGAGAGAATGGAAACATGAAGAGCAAGAAAATTAGAGGAAAAAGATGGGAAGAGATTAAAGTCGAGGGAGGATGAGAGAGAGAGAGAGAGAGAGAGAGAGAGAGAGAGAGAGAGAGAGAGAGAGAGAGAGAGAGAGAGAGAGAGAGAGAGAGAGAGAGAGAGAGAGAGAGAGAGAGAGAGAGAGAAACATAAAGGGAAGCAGGAGTGTGAACGAGGTTACTTGGAAATGACCCGTCCAGCCTTAGAGGTTACCCAGGTCATTATAGCATACCTGAGGGCTTGGAGATAGGGAACGGAACTAGCTAGTGACAGGGGGCTAGTGAAAGGGGGCTAGGGAAAGGGAGTTAGTGAAGGGGGGCTAGGGAAAGGAGACTAGAGTGATGGAGCTAGGGAAGAGGGCCCTAGACATGAGACATCAAACTAGAAAACTGATTGGTGTTGGAAGACACGTAGTCGAGGAGGCTGATTCCATAACAGGATTCACATGTGGGTGTGCCAAGGACTACTAGATTTCCGGTGAGCATAGCTGGAGTCCAAGAGCCGGAGCCCAACAGTTAGGTACGAGCACGGACATATGAGGAGACTGATGTTAAAGAGACAGGGTTCAGCCTCTTATATCATTGCGAAGATGTCTTCCTTCAATACAGGGCAACCCACGTTATTACATCTTACGTAAGTAAGGTACATCTTGTTTCAGTGTCAGTATAATGCGTCTTTCGTCAGTATAAGCGCATGTCAGTACACGGGCCCCTTACGCCAGTACAGTTTGATTTACGCCAGTACTAGCACATGTCAGTACATAGGACATAGTACATAGTACATAGTACGTTAGGACAAGCAGATGTCAGTACATGGACACCTTACGTCAGGACAAGTAGACGTCAGTACATGGACTCCTTACATCAGGAAAATAGACGTCACTACATGGACACCTTACGCTAGGACAAGCAGACGTCAGTACATCGACAGTACATGCGTGGGTACTGACGCATCTTCCACCAGTACATGAAGCGGCGTACGTCGCAGAGGTTTAAGAGAAAAAGAATTACATTTAACACCACTCTGCCTTAAAGTAGGCAAGAAACCAGCTGAAAAAAAAAATTCCAAGGGCGGGGTTAGAACCCGCGATCAGTTTCAAAACTCCAGACCGTCGGGTTAGCCACTGGGCCAGCTAGCGCAGTGACTAACCCAACGGTCTGGAGTTTTAGAACATAAGAACGAAGGAACGCTGCAGGAGCCCTACTGG